>NC_069721.1:23478595-23626095 GCF_027358585.1 Pangasianodon hypophthalmus | reverse complement strand
GTATTATAGTAAAAGTTGAAGATGGCACAAACATCGATACTCATGTTTATGTCAAATCTAAAACAAATCTGTATGTAAAATAAAGATACAATACATTTTAAACACAGCTGAAGTGTCAAAATAACCAAAATAATGTGCATGTTTCAGATAAATAACTTAAAATATTAATAAATCCTACAAAATCTACAGCACCTAGAAAACAGTATTTTGCCTTTCCACTATAACTACATTTTACTTTGACATATAATCATTAAAATACTTAAAAATCTTGTTTATTTTTGTGTTCATCTGTGAATCCATTTAATATCTCATGCGTGAAACATCCTTTTCCACAAATCATTCATTTCATTTATAGTTTATGAAAAGTGGACATTTTAGTCCCACAACTCAACCCTGAACACATTTCACCCCCATGAAATAGTAAACAGGAAGTTGCATCATCTGAATTTCCTGAGGATCATGAGAAGAAGAAAGTCCTCTCATTCGTTTTTTATTATTTTCAAAGATAAAATTATTTTTTTCACAATTTATAAGTAAATCATTAGTGTCCTCATGCCATGAGCATGGATGCTAGTTAACCTTTTTGTGTGTGTGTATTTGCTAACTCTTTGCTAAAAACGCAACCTTGTTCTTCATTTAATTGCAAATTGCAGCCTGTCAACAAAGAAACCTTGCAAAAATGAGATATTGATGACATTGTGAAATGGCTTAACAAGTTTTTAAAAATGGTTAAATGCATGTTTTCTTGGATTCAAGGTTGAAAAATGAGTTACAAGGGCACCCCAAACATGGAATCACCCAACAAATAAATAAATATCCACTTCATTACATTACTATAGACCACTGTGTATAATGTTATGTTCTGTAAGAGTATTACTAACCACATACATTATAGATAAAGCAGAGAGATTGGGTCACATATCCACTGCCAAACCTAAAACTATTTTAACGTAGGGTTTATCAACCTAAATGTCCGTATTTAAACAAATACTTTAATTCAGTGATGCTAAATTGACATGTCATGTACAGTAAAGCTATTGGGCTTCTGTTTGACCACAATAACAGTTATCACTAATGCTACTGGACCTGTCCAGGTGCCTGATGCAATCATCATCCGGTATAGAAAGCATATGAGGACAGAGTATGAGCGCATGTTTGAGCAAACATCTCCATCGACCCCTTTCCAGAATTCACAAAGTACTGTAATGGAAAATAGAGAACTCACAGAGGCTTGGAAAAGCATTCCTGCATGGGTCAGCTTGAACGAGAATGCAGTGAGAAAACGCGAGCGAGTCACATTCATGAAGTTGTATAATAATTTAATCTAAAGCATAACTTCATAATTAGTCTTGGACATTCAAAAATATACACCAGTATATCAAATTATATGTAAAAAAAAATTACTTCTGGAAATATTTATAGATCCACAGTAATGTGAAATAAAAGTGGATTCAATAAAAGCTTGCATACATTATAATTTATATTGAGAATTGAGCCAACATCCTGAATATCACATGATTATACAGAGGGAAAAAAAGAGCAAATGGGTTGCACCAACAAGGATTAAATTAAAAAGAGCTGCGGAAGGCTATGTTCTTCCAAATTTTATTTTTATTCAAATAGCTAAACAGATAAACCTTAAACCAGGATATTTTTGGTTTATCCACCAAAATTGTACATTATTCACCACATAGTGCCTATTTTTGCTATTAGAGTATATCCAGTGCGCTCATGAAATCCCACAGTGCCTTGTTTAGTGGGTTTATACAAAATACCCACAATGCACTTCATGATTTGTAGCCCACTATTATAGGGCACTATTTCAGATGCAGGGAATGCCTGTGTGCCGTGAGGGATTTGTCGGTCTAAACAATTATACTGCAACAACAGTACTTCTTATTTATTTATTTATTTATTTATTTATTTATACTTACCTTTTAAATAGAAACTTCCTATTTTGAGCTGCAAGAGTTAAAACAATTCATAACTCAAATTTAAATCCAAGTTTAAAGCGAAGGAGTGACAAGATTTAAAGTAGCTGTAAAACTAAAAGCATATGAATAGATAAATCCACCTCTGTGAAGTCTGCCCCTCATCTAAACATTCATAAATTCAATTAAAATCATTATTTGTGCTCATTTTAGTTTATTATATCTAGAAGTCATGTCAGAGTACATTAAAAAATGTAAAATTAGCTATCCATATTTAATTATAAAGCATTTGTGCTTATAAAAACAACTCATACCCATTATGTTTGTAGCTTTTTTCTTGTTTTAGACATTATACAGTAGAGTTAGCTTGAAATCAATCCTGATCATTGACTTTGTCATGTAATGCAGGAGGCGATGGACGCAGTTGCAAACTTTACTAAAGAAACATGCAGTGAGAAACCAAAACCTTGAAAACAGGAATCAGAAATCAACCAGAACATATACAAAACAAGAACCAGGGCTGTGGACCGCACGACGACGCACGACGGCGCACAAAGATGACAGCAACAGAAGTTTGACAAAGAAATGCACAGAAGCTAGAACTTAAATAGGGGTGCTGATTATGGGTAACACAAAACAGGAGTGAATGCACAGTGAGACATCTGACAGGGTCATGTGACATGCTGGGGCTGATGGGTGATGTAGTCCAGCACTGATTTTGGCAGACTTACACTGATATATAAAGTTGTAATATATTTAAAAAAAAAAAAATCTTTAAAAAAGTTATATGCCACAATTAAGCACAAATACCACACAGATCATTAAGAATGATTTCCTCTGATATGGTGGGCTTCATGGAGGTGATAAGCTTTGATTTAATCCTCGTTGGTAGAAATTAAAGTCCCGAAAACCAATAAACAGGAAATGTTAAAGGCTCAGAGGAGGGAAACCTTTACAATATCCTCCAGCTGTCACTACAGCTGTGCCACTTGCTACTGATGGAATTAAACCTCAGAAAAAGGAATTACGATATATAACACAAAATTATAAAATACCAAAACATGACGACCTTCTGCCCAAAATCTGAAAAATATGAAAAACTCAGTCACAAATTCAACAAGCTCTGCACGGCTGTTTACGGTAAAGACATGCAGACATTCACTTTTTAACTCCCTCACTCTATTCCTGTCCCAGGCTCTGATTTTTTTCTTTCTTTACATGCATGGTAAAAAAAATCTTTGGTGCCAATCTGCTTGATTTATAAACCCTTCAACCACATGTTTTTAGCCGGGCAGTCCAAGTCAATAAAATCAGTAAAGCAGAAGGCCAAAATGTTTCATGATTTTATTATTCAAAAAAGCAAGACAGGATAATAGAAATACAGAAAACAGAAAGAGATGGAAAAATGGGGGGAAAATTCCAGCACAGGCAGAGTTAAAACAAACAAAAAAAAAAAAACGTGGACTGTCCGAGAGAGAGAGTGAGACGAATGAAAAGAGGGATGAAAAGAAAAAAGAGGAACGGGCTGTGAATAATTGCTGAGGGCAAAATTATTTTCCAGAAAAGTCTCCTTCAAACAAACAGCATGTCAGTGTGTCACCGATGAGCATTTAGCACTCTGTAAATGAGAAACACACACACAGGGACAGAGCGACACTTAAAATAAAACACACAGTGGAAAGCACATAATTGGAAAGCACATCAGCTCTTGCTAAATCAACAGACTTTTTTTATATACATAATTCCACTCGATGGTCATGGCCATGTCTGTGAAAAGGATTCACGGTTGGTTTGGTTTAATATTCTCGCCCAAAAATGTGCCACTCGCTCAAGGCCGCACTTCAGTGTTGACTATCTCACTCCATAACACCGAGCATGTGCACCTGCGCTGCTCATCACAGACCGCCCAGGTATAAAGTAAAGACCCATGTGATCAGTCACATGATCCAGAAAATGCAGGTTTATGTTTACATAAATATCTCCAATCAGATCTGTTCCAGAAATCATCTAAATATTGTGCGCACATTTCCTTTACAGCACTTTAAAATCAATAATTGTTTTTTTTTCCCAGTATAGTTCAGGTTACAATTTGACAACATGTTTATTTTACAGTCCCTGACTTCAAGGTATTAACCAAGCAAGTGTGCAGTACAAACTCCAAACTACTGGGGCATTATTTAGGTACCATGTTGGTAGGTATCAAGATATTTTAAATAAATTTCACCATAATACCACACAGTAGCAAGTCAGTAACTGTGCAGTGCGAACACCCAAGACGTGGTTCAATATTTTGATGGTAAAAAGATGATAAGTGCAGTAGTGTGTGTGTGTGTGTGTGTTCAGACAGGTGCACTCCTCTACTCCATCCCTCGCTCTCCTCAAACACACACTCCACTACGTCATCTGTAGAGAGAGAGAGAGAGAGAGAGAGAGAGAGAGAGAGATTGAAGGTGAAAGAGAGGGGGAGAGAAAGAGAGAGTGAGGGGAAGAGAAAGACAGAGGTAGACAGAGATAGAGAGAGTGACCGAAGAGAGAGACAGTGAAAGATACAGAGAGAGAGATAGAGGGACAGACAGAGAGAAAGTGAGGGGGGAGAGACAGAGAGAGGGACAGACAGAGAAAGAGAGACAGAGAGGGAGAGAGAGATGGAAGAGATACAGAGAGAAAGAGAGAGAGAGAGAGAGAGAGAGAGACAGAGAGAAATAGCTATGCTGTCAATCTTTAATCTTTTCTTATTAAAGCAGCAGTATGTAATGTGTAATGTGTAGAATCCTCTGGTGCCTGGAAAATGAACTGCACTGGAATAAAACATTGACAAACCTTTGCTTTCCTTATCAGACCCACCTTCTCAGTCCTCACTACATATACTTTATGAGTACCTTTAAAAAAAAAAAGAGCGGAGCTAATTTCAGGGCCAGAAAATTTTCAACAAAAACTCTTATATGAATAAGCTACACAGATCCGATTTCTATGGTGTCTTTAAAACTATATGATTATTACAGGTCTAGAAAACTTGTTGAACATTACAAATGGCAGCTTTAAGGTCAGATTACAGTTGAACATCAAAAACAACTAATTAAAGAATCGAGACAGGATCGAGAAATGTTTGGATTTGAAACCACAGACTTGGTAGAAAATGCGATCATGATCATGCGATCGTGATCGTACTCATGCACTTGATACTTGCACTGATTTGAGGTTTTATTTATCTACAGATTTAACTGCTTTCCAGCCCGTCTTTAATAAGACATCATTTAGAATCAGAGAGCAGCTTGTTAATACATCTGTAGATGCACAGATTTAGGTCTATAGTGGAAACCTTTTAAAAGGTTTGTGACATAGATAAAGATCAGTCTCTGAGGTATAACCATTAAAGAAAACAGTGTTATGTCACATTATATTGGAAAATGGAAAAAGAATCTAACCAGTGAAAGAGGCAGTGTGTATCGTGGACACTGTGTTTCTGAACTGTGTGCTGTTTTTCTTTTCTGACTATTTTAATGATATTTAAAAATCTTTCCACTCCATTCCAAGCAAACCTGCAAACTAAAAATAGTTTCGGAGTGTTCCCTGGTCTTTTTTTTTTTTTTTCATAAAATTTTTATTGAATCATAAGATCCCTCGTAGGTTGGGACATATTTTCCGCTCACTCTCCCGAGTCAGTGCTGATCGGATGGATAAGACTCAGAAAAGTCTCATCTATAAAAAGCCTTCGTTTAAATCTACATAACAATATACAGACGTGACAGATTAAAGGAAAACTCTGTTACGCTATAGGGGACATTTATTTATAGTAGCTTTGCTCTCATGGTGGGTCTCAACTTGTGCTCTTAAAGAGAAGCAACACTGCAAATGAATCTAAAGTTCTTCTGACTCTTCATCCTAAACATTTCCATTCTGATGGGCGTGGTCTCTGCCTGGATGACTCCGCCCCCATCCCAGGCTCACTGAATGGTTTAAATAGGATGAAAATGATATAAATCACATGGTATGGCCTTCACACTCCAGACCTTAATCCAATTAAACACTGGAGATTTTGGAGGCGACGTCTCAGACAGCACTTGAGATTCGCCATCATCAACACCAGCAGAGGGAAAGTCTTCTGGAAGAATGCCATTCATCATCGCTCCATTGCAGATCCAGAGATGTGTAGAGTCGATGTCATGGATCATTAATGCTGTTCTGGTGACTCCTGGTGCCTTGAAACCTTACTAACTTGTTTTTTTCTCCTTTAATTCATTACCTGTCTTAGGCATATGAGGTTTAAAAAAAACTCCAAAATCCTTAATTAAGGGTTAAATAAGAAAAGAGTAAGAAAAAAATTTGCTCTTTAGAGCTGCGATCTTACAGAAAGACAGCACAGAGAGAAAAAGCAGCACATGCTCAGAGTTCAGACCTAAACACATGATAGAAACACAGATTTCTGTTAGCTAGGAGCTACATGCATTTATTTTGAAAGCAAAGCCGGATGAAACGTGTCTATGTGCATTTCAGTCTGTTCTCTTATCCAAAATCTAAAACGATTTAAGGTGCAAATGTCCATCGCGCTTCCAAGCAGCACCCTGTGTCAGTATGAAAAAGCTCTGGAATATTCCAGGAAATCAAAAACAGCGAAAAAAGACAAAACACTGGCAGGTCTGTGACATTTCAGTTCCATGGAAAGCTTGGCCGAGGGACAGACGGACAGGTTGGCCTGGGAAAAGGACAGCTGAAAGACAAGAACTGTAAATTTGGAAGAAAGTTGAAAAACAGTCCAAGATGCAGTTTGAAGTTTATGTTAAAGCTCAATAGATACTGACTGAAATGACTATCGTGTGTATTGGAGTGGAAATCTCGACTGCTCTCGCGGCTCAATTCGATTTCAAGTCAAATCTCCATCATACGATTCTTATTTTAACGCATGTTTTTTTTATTTCTACAACCTACATTATATGTTTTGCTGCTTTTAAAACATAATAGTATAATTTCCATACATTATTTTTAAAATAAATTAATAAAAATATTTTCATTAGAGCTGTTAGAATAAATGTCAGTCAAATTTTCACAATATTTATTAATTTACTGATAAAGAACAAAAAAAACATATATTTGAATATTTAATATCCAACATTCCACATTTAGTTGCCTAATTAAATCCCTTTTTTTACTTGATTTACATAAAGAAGTCTGAATAAAAGCAGTCTGGTAGTGGTATCCTTTATTTTTTCATAACATTTTCAAAAATCATTACTTTTCTAATAAAAAAAATACTACATGATGTATCCAAAAACTAATATTAGGCTTCATGTTGTCAGTTCATTTCCATCAGGCACTTCTCTGTGTCATGCTTTTCTGCAGCTAAATCTCAAACGGCATTTTATTGGACACTACACAGGTTCTGGAAGTCCAAAGTATTATGTTATACCCTAGGCAGTGAGCGCAAATAGTAAATAAAAATCTATGTAAGAATCAAATAGACTGACTGTAAATTATTCCTGTATGAAGATGAGTTAAAAAAATAGTAGCTTAAGAAATGTAAAGTCAAGTTAAATACCAGGAACAGGTATTCAATAAGGAACAGGTATTCAATAAGGAACAGGTATTCAATAATATGAATTCAAAATGAAGATGAAACAGTAGTGTTATGAAAAAAGTATGATTGACTAGCTACTGATTGATAGCAGTGCTAGTGGGATTTCACTCTCGCTTCATTCATTCATTCCACCTAAAGAGAGCGATGCAGCGGCGCTTTAGTCCTTTAGTCTGTCCAGCTTTCCTCACCTCCGCAATCTGTACACTCTGTTCAAACAGATCAGCTGCCGAAGCATTCACGCTAATACCACCGGCAACGTCATCGCGATCGTCATCACATAGATCACTAACTAGCCGAGCTGAACCTCTGATTGTATAGCTGCATTGCATTCTGGGACTTTAACTTCTGCTGGATTTCTCATTATTATGATGGTGAACGTCGCTGGGAAATGGTGATCGAGAAAAAGAAGTTAACAGCAAAATCTGACTGTTATGTTTGACATCGTTAAAACTTTTCCTCGTATTAAATGGTAAATTGTAACTGCACTAGCATTAACTTTAACAGTGTCCCTCTGTGACATCAGCAACACACAACCACTAACTTCTCACAGGAATCACAGAAATACAGCACCAACCAACACATTAGCTCCAGATTCGATAAACAGATCACCGATATTTCAGTATAATCATATTTAATGTGTTTCACGGTGGAGATTTACTTTAACACTCAAATGCAATTCAAGTAATTTATTACCCAAGCCTGTAAGTGTTATTTTAATTAGAGAGTAAAAGTGTTACATGTTGTGCATCAATGTAAAATCTTTTAAGAGAGAATCATAATGTGTCAAAGAATCTTTATGAATTTTCTTTTCATATTGTTGTGTTTTATAAACCATTTGTCCATGAAAAATGCACCTTATCTGTCGTCTTTCCTTCCTTTCCTTTCCATCTTCACCAGCTTGTGAAATGTCTCTTGTCCTGAGGCAGAAACACACACACACACACACACACACTGTGGTAGTACATTTACACCACATACAGGTACACACACTAATCAGGACGCATGGTGTGAAGACTACAAAGCTTACCTGGTGTGACCCTGAGCTCTTCTTTAATAGCTATGTGTTAAAGTATGAAAACGTTCCTGACCCGCTGTGTCCTGTCTATAATAACACACACACTTATTCATTTTCATATGATAAAACTCAATACTTTGGAACAGCCAAATCACTGCATATTAAAATAAATCGAGTCTAACATATGGAGGCTTCTATTACAGCCTTGTCTAGTATCTCACACTCCTCAGACAAAACAAAATTCATACGTGTGTACAGGAAGTGTGTGGGAATACTGCCCTCTACTGGTGCAAAATGCAGCAGCTCCAATAAAGGTGTACAACAGCATAAATAATTCACAATACAGAATACTTAATCCGTGTGATTTCACCTTTTTTGTTCTTTAAAGTCTACAAAAACAAATTAGTTTACACAGAAAATGGAGGAAAGTCATTTGGTACAAATATATTTTAATATCCAATAAGCTGCTTGTTACTGTAAGAAAAAAAATTGTCAACAAATGAGTCAAACATATGTATTGTTGCATAATTAATCCCAAAATTTAATCCATACAGCCTGAATTTTCACATTCAGTAAACTAAGTGACATATTACACATTAAATAAGAAATAAGACACACCTAATAATCAGGTCCCAAAGTATATTATTCCTCTTATTCTACAGCAATTTGCCAAAAATAATTTTCATTTTTCTTTATTTGTTTAAAGAAGGTCATACTATTTATCCATTTATCCATTTTTCTTTGTTAAATAAAAGCATGTTAAATACATAAATAAATGGTACTTGCTCATACTGTAGCTAGAAGTCTGACATGACATCATATCGCAGACTGTAAATGAATGAATGTTAAAGCAATAATACTGCATTATGAATATATACAGTATTATTAACAGAAGAAATGTTTAGATTAATGATACCAAGGTGTCATATATATATATATATATATATATATGTGTGTAAATTTACTTTCAAGCTATCATTTAGGTAGCAGCTTTGTCATTTTGTCATTGAAAATAAAGGAAAAAAGAATGAAAGAACTTAATTTTCGTTTCATGATCTTGAAAAATGAAATTCTGGTGATTCATCTTCCTGCTGAACTTGTGACTTGTGCAATATTCCACATCATGTGTTCAGGTAACAGGTCTGAGGGATATGGGAGGTATTTTGTGCCAAAAAAAAATGTCAAATGTACACTCACTGAGCAATTTATTAGGTGTACACCTGTTACACCACAGATAACCACTCTGTACAACTGTGGTGAGCAGAAAAGCATCTCAGAATGCACAATGTTGAGACGGATGAGCTACAGCAGCAGAAGACCATGTCAGGTTCCACTTCAGTCAGCCAAGAACAGAAAGCTGAGGCTGCAGTGGGCACAGATTCACCAACACTGGACAGCTGAAGACTGGAAAACGTAGCCTGGTCTGATGAATCTCGATTTCTGCTGAGGATCACAGGTGATAGGGTCAGAATTTCCCATTAACAGCATGAATCCATGGACCTGACCTGCCTTGTGTCAACAGTCCAGGCTGGTGGAGGTGGTGTAATGATGTGGGGAATGTTTTCTTATCACACTTTGGACCCGTTAATACCAATCAATCATCACTTAAATGCCACAGTCTATTTGAGTATTGTTGCTGACCATGTGTTTCCCTTCATAGCCACAATTTACCATCTTCTAATGGCTTATCATTCCAGCATGATAATGCACCGTGTCAAAAAGCAACAGTCGTCTCCAACTGGTTTGATGAACATGATAATGAGTTCAGTGTTCTTCAGTGGCTTTCACAGTCACCGAATCTGAATCCAGTAGAACACCTTTGGTACGTGACAGAACGGGAGATTCACAGCATGAAAGTGCTCCTGAAAAATCTGCAGGAACTGCGTGATGTGATCATCTCAACATGGACCAGAATCCCAGAGGAATGTTTCCAACATGTTGTAGAACCCATGCCATGAAGAATTGAGGCTAGTGTGAGAGCAAAGGGACTGAGAGCCCTACCCAGTAATAGTGTAGTGCTAATTGAGTGTAAATGCAAAAATTAAGGATGATAGATAGATAGACAGATAGATAGATAGATAGATAGATAGATAGATAGATAGATAGATAGACTTAGGGAAATTCACTCGCAGCAATCCAAAAAAGTAGAGTCTGCAAGCAAGAGTGTTCAGAATAATAAAAATAAACATAAATATATTCAATACAAAACTATAAAATATAATACTGGATAAAAAATGAGTGTAGTCTTATATACACAAGTCTTCTGAGTAAAAGAAAGAGGACACTGATGTAACGTCAGTCAATTTAACCTTTTGATCTGACATTACAGGAATATAAACTTTTATTCACTATGAAATGTTTTAACTAAAACTTCCTTTTACTAGGAATATAAACTTTACTTTAAAGTGCAAACCCCAATTCGCTGGTTCTTTTCCCATATCTGTGCACAAAGACAGCACCAAAATGAAAAATGAAATGATGTAACGTCACATGCTTTTTAATTTCCCACCCGTGTATGCGGGCGACTTTAGTGTCAAAAATGTAAATAAAATCAAAACGTCATTTTGTAATTTCATTTTCTTCGTCATATCAGCATTGTGTGGGATTAAATGAACATTTATCGTAAACTATAGTGAATGATTGTGAATGAAAAAGGATGTTTCAAGCATGAGATTCACACATTAATGCAAAAATGAATAATTATTAGTGTGAGTAAAAGTTTATATTCCTGCGATGTTAGGTAAATAAAGTTAAATTTTGCTACCTTGAATCAGTGTCCTCCTTTCAGAAGGATTGTCCAGCATAAGCTGACACACACATTTCACAGAAGAGTGGACATGGAGACCTGCTGTGCAGGAACACTCCCGCTCTGATCTGCCTCCTAGTGGAGCTCGCTTGTAATTAAATAGATATTAAATAGTTACAAAATAAAAGTATGACCATGTTGATCAGGTTAAAAAAAAGTAAAAGTATGGCTTCAATGTCAAAATCATACTCAAAATAAAAGTAAAAGTATGGAACAAAAAAAAACTGAAAGTAAAAAAAGTACCTACATTTAAAAACACTCAAGTATTCAAGTATATATATATATATAATTCTCCATACACAGGGGAAATTAACACTTTTTAGCAAAATGTAACTTGATTTACAAAACATCCTCTACATGATTGTCATTTCTTTGTAAACACTCATGACATCTTCCCGATCCAGCCATGAGAATGATTTCAAAACATTCTTCTTTTGTCAAAGGCATTCTTAAAGTCTATCTGAAAAAAATATATAATATAAACTGAGTATGAGAAATTTTGGAAGACATTTTGTGAAAAAGTGTTAATTTCCACTATGTATGGAAATTACTGTGTGCGTCTGTGTGTGTGTGTGTGTGTGTGTGTGTGTGTGTGTGTGTGCAGGTGCAAAAAAATCCCCACACACATCAAGTTTGAATGCAGTTTTTATTTCTGTGTACAACGTTTTTGTTGCCGAGTCAGCAACAGTCAGTAAGCAAAGTAACAACAGAGTAGAAAAAGTTTTTAAGGTGCAAAAAACAAAGTCGCTCTTTTTTAAAGTTGTGTTTTTAAACCCTAAACCCACCCACCCCTGAATCCTGAACCTTGACCTCTGACCCTTCCCACTGAAACAATACTTATTACAGTTCACATTTATGACATCGTTGGTCTCTTAATGCGTGCGAGGGAGAGACAGAGAGACGCTGGACTCGTATCGAGGGACAGCAAAGACATTTCGGAAAGATAGAACACGTTTACTCGTCTGTAAGGCTGAAAGAAACATTTCTTGAATATTACTCAGATTCCTAGATTTCCCCTCACACAAGTGGACTGCAGACTCATGGGACTGACATCAGTGAAAATAAAAAAAAAACAAAACAATTAAAAAAAGAGTATATTTACATATGCTTTGACAGATTAAAATGTATGTTTGTTAAATAAAAAATGCAAAGCGCAAGAAACCAGCTGTGTATGGAAAATAATAATAAATGTGCCTCGAATGTGAATACGCTGGCAGTAGTCTCTAAAAATCGCTTATTTCTATATGAAGCACCAAGTGTTGCTCTGTTAATCTCACCGGATTTAAGAGCAAAAGCGAGGACTCTAAAGCACCAGTGAACCCAAAACTAATACAGTTCTGATACCATCATACGGCAAAATACTGTACATCCTGCTTTAAGAGCATACAGCAATACGGGCAGGACAGAGGACAGCCATCTTAACGCTACTCTCCATGGCAACAACGTGAGAAAAACAAACATGGAGACGAAACAGGAAAATTTTTATAACAACGGATCACATGTTGTGCTTTTATAGAGTTTAAAGGTGCAGTTTGTCATTTTTCAAAGTGTCTTTAAATGTGGTATAATTATATACTTTAAAAAAAAAATAAAAATAGGTCAAGAAATTGTAATATTACCACGTGATTGAAGTTTTATTTTTTTCCATTTCATGCGGACCAGAAATTAGCTCCGCCCCCACTTGTGTATGTGTATGTTTAACACTTCACTATAGAAGGTCACACATTAGACATTAAACCACAGTGCTGTTGAATTCTGGATTCTGATTGGTCAGAAGGTGTTGATTCATTTTCCATAACAGCAGCTCTGGTGGTTTATATTAATGCGCTCGTTCTAGTACATTATCGTTTCCATAGTAACAACTTACACAGGAACTTGTATGGCGGAAGCTCCATATAATCTAAGCCTAATAATTAAAAAAACAGATTTAACAAAGGAAAATTATAATCATTGATATGGTGAAGTTTTCTGTAAGGAGATGTTTATTTAACGTCTATGGAAGGAGTCTCCAGTGTCAGCACCTTGTAACAGTCAGAGATAAAGCTGTAACTTTAAGTTTTCCGACATCTTCAGGACAGAGGAGTTTACGCTTCATGGTTTCTCAGTAACATGACAAGCTTTATTTAAAGAAAAAGAGAGGCTGGTGAGAGAACGACTGTTTATAGCTGCTGTAAAGTAAGTGAGAACAGGAACGAACTTGTTTCCACAGCAGTAAATGTAACTATAAACGAATAAAAATGTTTGACATGTCGTTCTTCTAAACAAACGATGTTAGCACTGCCACTGCTGTGGTGTAAGAGGAATAAAACACTTCAGGACGTGCTGTTATAGGAAACTAATCAAGGTTGGGGTAGGAACAGTAACTGTGCTTCATCACTCCATCCCGTCACTGATGATTTTCCTACAAAAGCACAACATGGAGTGTTTTATTCCTTACATGTGACCCTCTTTACTGAAGTATTACCAGCAGTTTTAATGTCTGCAGATGCTAAAGGGGCTCTAAAGATTACAAACTGCTCCTTTAAATGTAGAAGTTTTTTAGAATTCTTCAAAGTAAGTTGTTTAACTGAAGGTGCCTCGCCCTGCCTCGCCTCCACTGTCCTCTTCCACTTTCCTATCATACGTGGTTAAATTAAACAATATACTAATGATCAGATAGCTCAGATTTTCCTTGGCAATTGTACATGGTTTCATTTTATATTTAAAAAAAAAAAAAAAACCTCAAATAGCAAAGCAAAAAAAAAAATTAAAACGAAAATCAAGACCTGGCATGAGGCCAAATAAAATGCTGTATAAAGCTTTAAATATAAACACAAACACATAGAGAAAGGCTTGCATTTAAACATTTACAAATAAATACTTTCAAAGTGTTTTTTTTTTCTCCTTTTTTCTTTAAAATGTCGGATGGTGGTTTCTAGCAGACCCGAGAACGATCGACAGCTAAAATGGCCACGCTGATGGACCAGAAAGAAAAAATAAAACAAAATCGTTTACGCCAGATGTAGTGTGTAATCTACACTCACTGCAGGACGGCGAGCTCCTGTGCCCTGTCCCGTTCTCACACTCGGATGATTTCTGCGTCATGATGTGTCCCTGCTTCAGTCGATTTGCTTTCAATCACTTCTATATGCAAATTTAAATAAATACAAACAGGAAAACAAAAATAATAATAATAACAATAATAAAGAAGCTGAAAGTGAGTGTTTACGTGCCAGATTTCATCTCCCATTCCTGCAAGACAAAAATAAATCATACATCAATCAATACGTTTATTAAAGATCAGACGTGTTAATCACTCGATCACTGCAGTGTAACGTTTTAGATCGTAGACACGTTTTCAGTCCTGATATGACAGTTTTCCTAAACCTGGTGAATATCTGGGAAAAACCCTGGAAGTTTGATTCGGCTGGAATTTTGGAAAACAGTTATACATCACATAATTTGACCAAAATGTAATTTTTTTTCGGTCTCCTTACAACAGGATGGATGATACAAAGATATAATATTGTTATTGTGATAAATTTGTCACAATACACTTTCCTGAGATATCACCAGTACCATGATATCTTTTTTAAAAAGCATGTGATGATGTGATGGTAACATTTCATACTTAATATTTATTGTTAAACTGAAATAAATTGTAAAGTATTAAACTTTTTTACAGATTCCTTTTCTTTCTTGTTAAATAGTGCAATTTTTAAATATTTAGAAAAATATTTTTAAATAATTTATTATTCTACACATTAAATAAGAGTGTCGACATAATTTTTTAAAAACATTGTGATTTTTTTTTTTAAAATAACAATTACAGGCTTTGATGAGAAGCAGCAGATGGAACATGGTAGCATTTCACACTGAACATTTAAAATTGTGAAAATTTTACAGATTATTTTTCCCTTCTTTATCGTTCCTTCTTAAATAGTTATTTCTAAAAATTTAAAAATATTATTTATTTATATATTATTCTACACATTAAATAAAAGTATCTGCATCATTTTTATAACATTTTGATCAAAAAGCAGCTGATTTAATTTACATTTAAACTTTTTCCTTGTTAAATTAAAGAAAAATTCAGCTTTTCAGTTTTTCTTTTTTTCCCTCTTTTGCAAGTGGTTTGTTAGTAAACATGTTATCGTGCATCAGAGAAACGTCTTCAAGGATTGTGATTTGATATGTTTGTCATATCGACCACCACTACTATTTACACACTCTGACATGGAAATCAATCAATCAATTATATAATTAATTTATTTAAAGAAAATGTGCCAGTTTAATGAACGTGGATGTAGGCGGGTATAAGGATACTCATAGTTTTACTCGTTATTTTTTTATATTTTATTTGTTTTATTTATTATGTTTAATTAAATGCAAACTAAATCAATAAATAGCCGCTACTTTTAGACAATCAGTGGAATTGGAATGAAATCTTAAATCTTAGTTTTTCATTTTTGGAGGATTTTAAAATGCTAGAGTTTTGGAAAGACCATGTGAAGGGTTCTTCTAGTCTGACATTCCTCACTCTTGGAACTAAGATGGCAGAAGGACATGGGTCCGCCTCTAATTTGCATACTCATGCATATTCATGTACATTTGCATTTTAATGAGTAATGGGGGCAAAAGTGTAGATGTGTTAGTCATTTCTTGGGCATACTGTAAAAGTTGTGTGTGTGTGTGTGTGTGTGTGTGAGAGAGAGAGAGAGAGAGAGAGAGAGAGAGAGTGAGAGAGAGAACTGACCTTGGCCTTCCTGAGCACATGGCCCCGTACTGGAGGGTTTTTCTGCGGTACCTGGCGTCGCAGTAAGGAGGCGCTGTTGACTGGCAGTGAGCAGGTCTCGGTGTCGCTGGTGTCACAGCTGGAGATGGGCGAGTTATCCACCGTACGCCTGACCAGCACCGGAGACTGTACACACAACACACACACATAACATAAACACACTTACAGCTGAAATCTTCCAATCCAGAGTACTGTACTAATTATATACAGTATTATAATCGATTCTCTCCACTTTATAGCCAGTACAGACCTGTGGACTGGAGCTGCTGGTCTTGGGTTCGATGGTCAGTCCGAGAGTGACTCCTCCACTCAGAGCCTTCTTCAGACTCTCCTTCACCTCCGTCAGCTCCAGCTCCAAGTTCACTCGCTCCTCCTCTTTCAGCTTACACTCGTCCTCCACTTTCTTCAGCCGCTCCGTCAGCGAGGCCTGAGAGCGCTTACCTACACACACACACACACACACACACACACACACACGCACGCACACACATAAAACCACATTCCTGACTAAATTCAAATTTTATTTGTCACATGCATAACCATACACAGTACGATTTGCAGTGAAATGCTTTATACAACTGTTCCGACATAAAGTAAGAAAATATAGAAAAATATTAAATATAAAGAAAAATATATACATAAAAATATATATGAAGGGATTTTAAAAAAGTGTATAAGAATATATATATATATATATCCCTGTTTACTCCTACAGCCAATTTTATTTTCTAGTGCTAAGAGGACACTGTTCATGTCTCCCACAAATGCAAAAATTTAACTTTAGTGCCTCTAGGTGGCGCTCGTGTACCAGCATCAGTTCAAAATCATCAAGTTTTTTTTTTAAACCTTTTTTTTTTTTTTTTTTTTTTTAAACTTTTCTTTTTTGCAGAATTTTCATAATAAATTATATTTTGGAAAATGAGGCCAAAAAATCCTGAAAATTTAGTCATAGCGAAGGAAGGAAATAAACTATAAAGGGCACACTCTTATAGAAAATGTAAATATAATAATAATAATAATAATAATAATAATAATACCTACTACTACAATTATTATTATTATTATTATTATTATTATTATTAAATGCATATTAATAGTTTTGAGTGTTTTAGTGAGGTTTGAGGACGTTTAGTTAGATTTGGTATTATAATTGGATTATACTGTATTGGTATTATAAAGTGGATTTGCATTATAATTAAAAAAAAATAATAAATAATAGAAAATTAACTCTCACTTTCCAGATCCTTGCTGTACAGACAGGCTTCTGAAACTGAATTTATCAGAATTTCTATAACTATTTATGGAATATTGTCAGGAGGTGGGATATGGAGTCGGAAACAAAATACACAATACATTAAAATGTCAAGGCCTGGTACAGGTTACTTAAATTACTCCTCAACTATTTGTTTAGACGTTTTCATCATTTTCTTGCTTTTCATTTTCTTTTTATTTGAGATTATTTTTCATTTATATATAGTGGAGTACAAAAGTTTTCATCCCCTTAGGGTCAAAATGAAGCCAAAGTTATACGGATGTTCCTTCATTATCGAACAAAAATGGTCCAGTAGTGTGTGTTAATGTTTATATATCAGTTTAATTTTGCATTTTAATTATGAATGTTAATTTTTTTTTTTTTACTTGTACGTCCACCGTTTATAACTGCCTTTATAACCACGTCTGACTTTTACTCTTTTATATCCTCTGAACAAATTTTGGATCATCTCATTTGTAATATTGGACATTCTGAAGCCATCTTCCTGATACATCATTAAAATCTCAGCTGGATTTCTTCTCTGATTGCATCTACCTTGTATTTTTTAACATTTTGCAATTCTAATTTGTAGATAAATTGTAAATCGAGGTGCATTTTCCTTTTGTCCCCATACAGAAATCATGGTGGGGGGCACAAACTTTTGTCATCATCTCTAGTATATAGTATGCTCTCACTGGAGGCATTGATTTGGATTTTACAGATTCTCCTGACAGATTGTCAGTATTTATCATTTATTTTGAGAGGATAATCCTATTTATTGATTGATTGATTGTTTGATTTTCATTTCCTGTCTCATGTTTGAAACCAGCTGCGATGTCGGTTGTTGTCCTCACCGGTGCTGTTCTCGATGGCCGTGCGCAGGTCTCTCCTGTCTTTCTTCAGCTGTGTGAGACGGTTACGAATCTCCTGCTTTCTTTTCATCAGCTCTTCTTCTTTCGCCTGGAGCCTCTTAGCATCCGCTTCCACTCTGTTCTTCCCGTATTTATACTGATCCACACCTGCAGAGGGAAAAAAATCATAATACCACTTAGAAAGACTTTCAGCTTTTATCCTCTAAAACTCCCAGAGAAGCTGAGTTTCACTGGAGTTACTGAATAAGGCTGCTTTTATGGAATTTTAAATGTACAAATTTGAATTTTAGTGCTTTAATGTGAATTGTTAAGTGTAGATTTGTAGTTGAAGTACAGAAAATTGAAATTTTATTCCATGGCTAAAGTTTGCATGGAAGGATTCAGCTAATAAAATATTATATAAAAATATGAATTAAATTTTTTGGTGGTACAATCCATTTCAAATTCAATTTTCCAGATTAAAATGTAAAAAACACAACCAACTAGGGAAAGTAAAGGCTATCACGTGCTACCTTTGAGACTGAGAAACGTGAAGCCAGCCAGTCACAGGACGGCATTATGCACTCAGATGAAAGAGCTATCTGCCCTCTTCCACATCCATGAGCTCACAGACGCCCATAATTGGCTAGTGTTGGTGTGATTGACAGGGGAGAGAGAATATGCTCCTCCCACCCAGACAGCACAGGCAATTTTGCTCTCTTGGGCTCCCGGCCACGGATGCCTGTGACATCATCGACATTCGAACTCGCATCGAATCTCCAAACAACAAGGTGAATGCTTTTCTTTCGACACTTGGGAGCATTTTTTTTTTTTTTTTTTTTTGCAGAAACAGTGCTGTAGTCTTTTTTGTGCTGGGATAAAAAAATGCACATCACATCACACACACACACTGTAAACATAACACTCCAGTCCTAGCTACTATCAACTTACTAACTAACCTAGTTTGCTGTCTAGATGAGATTTATTGTTTTTAGTAATACAGATGAAGTAAAGATCGGTGTATCTCTGGTGATGAGGAGATTGTTTGTCTTCACTGTGGCTTTAGAGGAAGAAAAGAGAATTTGACCTGCATGTGTGACGTGACTGTATGCAGCTACAGTTAAAGTGAGACGTGACATTACGTACGAGTGAACGTCCCAAAAATACACACCTTGTTACTGAAATATTTGTGATTCAACATTTCGTAAATCTCCTTATAGTCTCACTGTATTTTCACTGCCACTTTGTCCTCCATGTTTGTTTGTCTAGATGAGATTTATTATAATCAGTGATGCAGATGAAGTAAAGATTGGTGTAACTCTGGCGATGAGGAGGTTGTTTGTCTTCATCGTAGCTTTTGAGGAAGAAAATCTGAGCTGCTTGTGAGACTTGACTGCAGTCAGCCTCAGTTGTTCACGTTGTTACTGAAATATTCATGATTCAACATGTTGTAATGCAGTAATGAGACTTGTATTTTCATGAGCACTTTGTCCTCCACATTTGTTCATCTCGCTTGTCTCACAGCTTGAGACCTGATTGCGCAAGAAAAAAAATAAACGCTTGACGTCACTCTGCGCTTTTCTGAACTTTGGAAGCTCTGTGACCAAACTTTTAAAAAAGCATCCCCTTCCTATAGGATATAAAGTACTAAAAATGTTTCAGAAGTTTAAAGGGTTCATTGGAGTGATATGTTTTACAGAAAGTCAGACTGAGCATTTTTACGAGAGGAACCATCTTCATAAATGTGGCCACTGAGTGAACCATTAACAGTTGTGAGTGTTTGTGTGGATGCGGATGTGGAGCAGTATGACTCAGTGCCTGTCTCTGGTGGTGAATTTGGGGTGACTGAGTTTACTAAGCAGTGTTACGCCTGACAAAGTTTAACCCACAACTGCAATTATCATTCTTCCACACAGGCTTTCCTAGAAAGAAACCGTTGGTTGAATAAGTGGGGTCATGCACCCAGACATGAAGTCTGCTCAGGCTAAGTGTAAGCAAAATATCCATTACATTAACAAATCCATGGCACTTTTTTCAGGAATATTGTGCTCTTACTTGAATTGTTGCGTTTCACTGGCACGGACCCGTTGGTTCCGTTGGTCTTTTTGGGTTGGTTCTTGTCCAGCTTCTGTTTGGCAGCTAAACCGTTGACAGTCGTGGCTTTCTTTCCCTTCATCTGATTGACAGGTTGAATACACACACTGTAAGCGAGCATTCAAAAAACCTTTTTTCCCTCAGAACAAGTGGGAGAAATTCTAAGTTTAAGTTATAAAAGATCTAAAATACAGTCAAAGTGCAAAAGTTTGCATCCCCAATCAAAACATTACTGTCAGTAGATACATATTCACATTTATAAATAAATTATGTTGCCTAATAATTGATGCACTCATTTCTTTCCTTCATGTTCACTGTGTGGATGCATTCAGGGTGTATTCCTGCGGGTAGTGTTCCCGGGATAGACTCCGGATCCAGTGCAACCCTGACCAGGATAAAGTGCTTACTGTAGATGAATGAATGAATGAATGAATGAATGAATGAATGAACGAATCTTTAGTATATCCTAGGAACACAGGACCTGAGGCAGGAATACACCCTGGCTCACCACAAATCTTTCATTTCATCAAAATTCTAATCCAATTATTAAAGGAATTTGACAAATCTATTTTTTAACCCCTAATTTCTCCCCATTCCCACCCACTAGCCAGTGCTAGCTTTTGCATCTCTGCATCTTTTCAAACTGCTCATGTTGCATCACAGGGCAGCGTAACACACTCAGAGGAAAGCGTTATCTGCCCTCTTCCGCATACATGCCCATAATTGGCTAGTGGCATTCTGATTGACAAGGGAGAGAGAGTATGACCCTCCCACCCAGAGAAGGCTCTCTCGGACTTCTGGTTATAGATGGCTGTGGAATTGTTCAAATTCAAACCATAGCGCCTTTCTGTTGTTCCCCAATAAACCTATTTAACGCTGAAATCCCATGTTGGTAGCTCATTAGATAACTTCTGCCTGCCCTGCTCTAACATTCACACACCTGCATTGTTATTATAAGCATTTAGTAAATACATCAGACTTCTCAGATGTGTATTTAAGAAGAGAATTTAATTAGGTCCTGTATTCCTACATCTCCTGAGCAGACAGCGATAGAAACAGAGAAAAGTTAGAGAGTGTTATAAAGCAGAGAGTCTGAGTTAGTCACCTGAGAGGTAGTATTAGCAGCGGAGGAAGAGGAAGCTGAGGAAGAAGAGACGGGCGTTTTGTAATGGCCAGAGCAAGATGGTGGCCAGCTCAGTTTGGACGAGGAGCGAGTCTCCAGTTTGGGGGAAGGCATGTTCTCATAAAGCTCAGCGTTCTCATAGTGAGCCTCAAGAGAACCGAGCTGTGGGTCCTTCTGAGAGGCAAGCAAGAAAATGAGGGGAGAGAGGAGAGGGAGAGAGAGGAAAGGAAACCGAAAGAAGAGAGGAGTGTGAAAAAGAAGGGGGGGAAGAAGAGAGAGAAAGAAAAGAGAGGGTCGAAAAAAAGAGAAGAGAGAGAGGAGAGTGTAAGAAAAGAGAGGAAAGAGTGAGAAGAAAGACAGAGGAGAGAGAAAGAGGACAGGGTGAAGAGAGAGAGGAGAGGGATAGAGGAGAGTGATGAGAGTGTGAGGAGAGAAGAAAGGAGAGTGAAAGTGGAAAGAGGAGAGAGAAAGAGAGAGAGGAAAAATAGTAGAGATTAGGGAGAGGAAAGGAAGAGAGGTGAAATTGTAAGAGAGGAGAAAGGAGGAGAATGGACAGAGAAAGAGGAGAAAAAGAGAGGATAGAGCCCAGAGAAAGAGAGAGGAGAAACCAAAGGAGAGAGAGAGAGTGATGAGAGAGAGAGAGAGAGGAAAGAAAAAGAGGAGGGAGAGAAAGAGGAGGGTGAGAGGAGAGAATAGCAGACAATCAGGATGTGTGTGTGTGTTTGTGTGTGTGTATGAGAGAGGGAGGGAAGAGAGAAACAGACGTACATGAGTGTGAAACCATACCGATCCGTTAATGCAGGGAACGTCGTCATAGTGCAGGGCCACACCTGAGGGCCGGGCGTAACCGTTCACCGGGTTATCCAGGTACGGGTTTGGAGAAATGGCTCGCTTACTGGTGAAGCTGAGAACAAACAACACCATAACATTCAAACCGCGCCGGCGTGAACACAGAGACATATACACTGCAGGATTGCACATGGAATATATATTAGATATAATACATCAACGGATTTTATATCTCGGCACTCAAAGAATGAAACAGTGTTATAACGAAAACTCTAAGAGATCTAAAAACTTAGAGTGCAAAAGTTTGTACCCACATGGTTTCTTGTTTTTGGGTGAAAAAAACAAAATATACCTCTATTTTAAAATATAAGTCTTTCTTACAAGTACACGCATACAGCTACACTATATATTATGTAATATACAGTACAGTGCAAAAGTCTTAGGCATCCTATATTATTTTTAGTGCAAACTTCGTTATAGGTGTTTATTTTCTGACTTCTACATTATTGATTCAATACAAAAACATTTTAGATTCTAAACATTAGTTTTCCAGCACAAAATGAAATGTTAGAGAAAAGTGTTTGTATGTCAGTAAAGAAAGCAGCAGATTCCATAAGAGACACTTTTCAGATAAAAACAGAATGAAGGCTGCTGGGTTTCGCTGCAGAAATAAGAAGCGAGTCGACAGTCAAAGTCTCCAGAAGAACTGTGGCTGCTTCTGCAAGATGCTTCTTTGCTCTACAGCATTTCTACAGGCATCTTTGCTCTACAGCATTTCTTTGCATGTGCCTAAGACTTTTGCACAGTACTGTATATCCTTACATAAACACTACACACTATACTGTATATGATACATTCTATAATAAATAAAATACAGAGATGTAGGACAGATTTCTGCTCCTCACCAGAAGGACTGCTTGGCCAGCTGAATGACGTTTGCGGTGGTCTCCACGTCTATGTAATCATAGTGTAGAGTGGCAGGGTCTGTCGTAGAGCCTGTCTCTGCCAGTAACACCCCCAACCACCGACCCATACTCTCAGAGGACGAGGCCTGACACACACACACACACGCACACACGTTAATACCAGCCCTTACAACTCATCAGTAGAGTGAATTACAGATATAACAGAGCTCTCACCTCAAGCACAGCCACTTCCTGTCCGTTCCTCAGCAGCCTAAAAGCAAACGGGTGCTTGGAGTCGAGCCCGGGGATGACCTCACATCCACGCAGGGGCAGCGAGGCCATGTGCGTCTTCAGATCCTCCCGGTCCTTATGCAGCAACAGCTGGTTATCCTTCAGCCGACACCACCTCTCTCTCCAGCGGTTGTTGGAAAGCACGTTCAGATAGCCTGGCGGTGACGGAGGAGACAAAAATAAATGCATGCCAAGGGTTCAGGACTTTTTTTTTTATTTAAAAGCTAGCTATTCTTTTAGAAATGTCAGTTAGGATTTAAAATCATTCTAATAATTCATTATCAGCTGAAAATTGTTATCGTTCCACACACAGAGTGACCATTAGCAGCATTTCCAGTATCCTTTATTCAAGATGTAAAATGTGTCACTTTCTTGTTTTAGATTTATTATTAATTTCTCCATAGTAATGTTCCTTTATACCTGGTATTAATTCAATTTTACATTTCTTTAGCGACTCCAGATCCATGAAAAAAATCCATCACTTTCAACTCGTCCTTAGGCAGCTTTTTTCCAACACTCAGCCAGGATGAATCCCAAATCATTAATATTATTTATTTATTTTTTGCAATTTTTCCTTCCTAAATTTAGTCTTAAATCAGCCAGCTCTCCGCTATCATATAACAGCCACCTACTAACCGGGGAAGGTGAAGACTATCATGTGCTTCATCCAAGACATGTGAAAACAGCCAAACACACCTTTTCGAGCTGCTGCACATTCTGTGTCAAAGGGCGGCGTAACAGAGGAAAGAGAGCGCTATTCACCCCCTTCTGCGTACATGAGCTCACAGACGCTCATAATTGGCTAATGTCAGTGTGACTGACATGAGATAGAGAGTATGCCCCTCCTACCCACACAGCACGGCCAATAGTGTACTACACAGGTGTGCTATAAACCCTACATAGTGCTCTATATGTACTCTTACCATCATCATCATCATCATCATCATCATCAACATCACAGCTGACTTCTCTCTAATCTCGTCTTCTGGTCTTACCGCTGGTCGGGACGTCCTCCTCCGCTGATGACGTCTGTTCATCCGTGGACGGCTTCTTCTTCCCCAGGCTGATGATCTTAGTGATTTTCTTCCCTGCCACCTTCCCCACTGTGCCTTTCTGTTCAGTCTTCGAGTTCTTCTTCCCTTTAACTGGAGTAAAAACATACAGATTATGTGAGTGCTCCTGAAATGCACTTCTTATGCACTAGTCCATATTACAAAGATCTGTAAATCCTTTAGTGATGCTGAAACTGTGACACACGCTAGAATATATTATGATTTTTTTTTTTAAACCATGTACAATGTGTTAAGAATACATTAACTTAACTTGATTTCCAGTTCTATTCCATTTTATTTAGCACTTTTAACAATAAACAATGTTACAAAGCAGCTTTACAGAAATCTGGATATTGATTTAGCTCCCTAATGAACAAGTGATAAGGAAAAACCCCAAAACAATATGAGGAAGAAAGCTTGAGAGCACTCGGAAACGTTTAAACAAAAATGTTTCAAATATACTTTACATACTTTCTGTGTATTATGATGCATGTACTATATAAAACACTCCTTGTCATGCTGTTATAGGAAAATAATCAAAAACAGGGTGGTATGATGAAGCAGAGATCCAGTTACCACTGCAAAGTTGATTATTTTCCTATAACAGCACATCCTAAAGTGTTTTTATCGGTTTATAGTTACATTTAATGTTTTGGAGCATCTGTCAAACAAGTTAGTTCCTGTTCTCACTTATTTTATAGCAGCTATAAACAGTTGTTCCCTCACCAGCCTCTCTTTTTCTCTCTTGAAGTTAATAAGTTATAAAATAAAAAAGCAGCTTGTCATATTACAGAGAAACCAGAAACAGATCTGTCTCGAAGATATCGGAAAACTTACTGACTGTTACAAAACACTGACACTGGAGACTCCTTCTATAAATGTTTATTAATGTCTCCTTACAGAAAACTTCATCATATCAACAACTACACACATTTTTTTTGTTAATATTAGACTATGTGAAGCATCCACCATACAAATCCCTGTGAATGAGCTGTCACTATAGAAATGATAACATATTAGAACGAGCTCATTAATATAAACCTGTGATTTGAAGCTGCACTACTATCAGACCTGCTGTTATAGAAAATAAATCAACATCTTCTGACCAATCAGAATCTAGGATTCGACTGCACTCTGGTGTAAATGCACTGACTTTACGCTTTAAAGAACATGTGTCCAGTACACTTTAAAGAAAATGTGAGAGAAAATAAAAAAAGATAGCTGGAGAGAATGCACATATATATAGAAATTGAGAAGAGGGACGAGGCTGGGACACTGAAACCATCGAGACATTTGACTGAAGAAGATTACATCTGTGCTGGAGACTTCTTTAATTAAAGCTAAGCTCATGTGTGCGCTGATCCCGCTACAGCAGATCCAGGCCCGAGGGCAGAAACCAGAGACGCAGATGCAAAAGCAATTCAGCCTCTTTTATAGGACTTCTATTGCATTTCTCTCTGTTTGAACACGAGGAAAAAATTCAGCGATCAGTCTAATTTGATTCCACGTAGTCCGAGCAGTTGCACGAGCTGGAAAGAATGCGGTTAATTGAATGAATCCATGCGGCGAGCTGTTTCTTTATCCCTCCTCCTTGTCCTTCTTCTTTTCCTCGTCAAAGCGAGGGCGGTGGCAGGGCACCGGTGTGACGTAGGCACATCTGGAGCGGTCATTACACTCGCAGACGTGAGATTAGATAAGGCTGGGCGATGAGGTTAACGTTTCTCTGGTTAGATAATATTAAAATGACTACCAGGTTGAAGGTAAGTGTTAAAATGAACTCCGGGGTCCTATAGGGTGCTGGTTAGTGTTATATTCAGAAGTTAAAAAAGAGGGTCTCTGAAAGATTTTAAAACTGTAACCATATCTGTGAAAGAGGTAAAAACAACACACTTCCCGGTTTATTTTGATCTATCCCCTTCACTTATAGCTGTCCATCTGTATTCACTTTAAAAAATAATACCACATTAATATTAGCTTGTGGCTACGAGACAAGAAAATCAATCACACAATTCATGCTAGCTTCACAGATCTAACTGCACTGGAATTCATCCCCATTAAACAATTCTTCCCCAAAGTCCACAGGCTGAAATTCCACAGGCCTGAAGCAGACGGAGGTTTAATCCCAGCCTGGGTGAAGACTGGATAAAAAGAATCCAATTATCTTATTCCAAGAGCATCCGCTGATCTTGTCTTTGGCATCGCTCATATGGAGGAAGCGTCAACGTCAAACGGACATGGAGTTCATCAAAATCAGCTCGTATATATTTCACTCAGGAGACAAGCTGTAAAGCAGCTCAGGGATTTATGACATACTTCAACTTTAGGGTGGTTGTTTAAGGTTGGACAAACAAACAGAATTTACAGGCTTTCGCTCTACTCTTGGCTGTAAATTACACTAGTTACTTATGTAAGACTTCAAGTTCAGTCCAGAAACAGCACAGGATCAACTGATATTAAACTGGTGTATCTTATGTAAACGTTTCTGAAACATGCCGATGGCATTCCCACCTAGATGCAGTTTGGTTTTGGTTTCAATTCAATTCAACTTTTAATGCCATTGTACATATATAGGGGTTAATACAATCTGATTTGGCATCACTGTGTTGTAAAGTGCAGCATGAATGTAAAGTGCAGCATGGATATGTTATTTATATGTTATTCTTCACTCTCCATTTGTGTTCCTCAGTTTTTTCCAGACAGCACACTTTTTTCAGTCCGAAAGTTAATGGTATAATTTTATTTTTGGCTGTTCATGCGAATATTTTCCACCCTGTGGTTCTTTTATAATGATGTCACTTGCATGCCCACACACCCACACACACCCACACACACTCACACACAGACATTTTACAAACCTTTACACATACTACAAACCTTCACAACAAACTACAAACTTTCCAACTTTACAACAAACCACAAAACCTGAGAACTTTACAACAAACTACAAAACCTGAGAACTTTACAACATACTACAAAACATTACAACAAATTACAAAACCTGAGAATTTTACAACATACTACAAAACTTTACAGCATGCTACAAAACCTGAGATCTTTATGGCATGCTACAAAACCTTACAACAAACTAGAAAACCTGAGAATTTTACAACATACTACAAAACTTTACAGCATGCTACAGAACCTGTGACCTTTATGACACACTACAAAATGTTACAACTTTACAATGTACTACAAAACTTTACAATAACTTTACCACATATTAAAAATGTTACAATTTAAAACATACAACACAGTTTTACAGTTTTACAATGTACTACAAAACTTTACAACATACAGAACAGCAGATGATCAGCTGATATTAAACTGGTGTATCTTATGTAAACGTTTCTGAAAATTGGTAAAGTACAGAAAAGATTTGTTATTAAAGGTCATATGAGATGCCTGCATATGTGGTTTGAGATAAAATAGTGCAATTTAGCCATAAAATAACAAAAAGATAACACCTAGAGCTAGCTGTGCTGTTGCCACCATCTTGGAAGCAACGCCCCATGCACGTGGTAAAATGGCCGACACAGAGTCACAGTCAGTGGAAGATTGACACTTGTGCTAACTAGCATCTGGGTGGATTTGACACAGGGCCAAATTCTCATGGAAGAAATACTGTATGCTGAGCCAGAAAACTTGGGACTTTAAACAAACACTAAATACCTACTTCTTCACCAAGGACTTGACACAAACACTTCTATTTAAAAAATAATAATCCCTTATTGTGTGTGTTTTCTTTCATGTTGACTCGCATCCTCTAAAAGGTTCTAGCTTGATGTTATTCTTTGTGGATATGTTTTTTAATTCAGACTATAAAGTACTTCTGTAAGTTCCTCTGGAAAAGGGCGTCTGCTAAATGCTGTAAATGTAAAACTGAACTTGCTGATAGAGATGTGTCTATTTTTCTGCAGCAATTCTTCATGCTCTATTCGAGTTCCTCAGTTTTTTCCCAGACAGTACACTTTTTTTCAGTCTAACAGTTAACGGTAGAATTTTATTTTTGGCTGTTCATGTGAATATTTTCCGCCCTGTGGTTCTTTTCTAATGATGTCACTTGCACGCCCACACACACACACACACTCACACACACATTCTTCTATCTTTGTGAGAATCTTCCACTAACATAATGATTACTGTAGTTAATTAATGCTTAACCCTAACATTAAATCTTTTGGCTTCAATATATTTTTGTGAGGACGGGATATGTCCTTACTATACTTTGTCACAATGCGAAGTGTAAACTTGTAAAAAGTTGTAAAGTTTTGTAGTATGTTGTAGAGTTGTAAAGTTTTGGTTTATTTTGTAAAGTTGTAATGTTTTATAGTATGTCGTGAAGTTGTAAGATTTTGTAGTAAGTTTTAAGGTTTTTTTTAGCATGTTCTAAATGTTTTATTGTATGTTGTAAGATTTTGTAGAATGTTGTAAAGTTTTGTAGTATGTAAGATTTCATAGTATGTGGTAAAGTTGTTTGGTTTGTAGCACATTGTAGGATTTTGTAGTATCCTGTAAAGTTGTAAAGTTTTGTAGTATGTTGTAAATTTCTTATGTTTTATAGTATGCTGTGAAGTTCTAACATTTTGTAGCATGTTCTAAGATTTTGTAAGAGTCAAAATTTTTGATTCTTACAAAAGAGTCAAAGAGACAAAAGAGTCAGAGTCAGAAAGATTTTCTGCAAGAGTCAAAAATGCATTGTAGTATGCTGTAAAGTTTTGTAGTATGTTGCATAGTTTTGCAGTATGTTATAAAGTTTTGTAGTATGTAAGATTTCGTAGTATGTGGTAAAGTTGTATGTTTTGTAGCATGTTGTAGGATTTTGTACTATGTTGTAAATTTCTTACGTTTTCTAGCATGTTGTAAGATTTTGTAGTACATTGTAAAATGTTGTTATATGTTGCAATGTTTTGTACTATATTGCAAAGTTTCATAGTATTTTGGAATGTTTTGTAGTACATTGTAAAGTTGTAAATTTTTTTGCATGTTATAAGATCCTGTAGTATGTTGTAAAGTTGCAGCATTTTGTAGTATGTTGTACAATTTTGTAGTACGTTGTAAAGTTTTGTAGTATGTTGTAAAGTTATTACACTTTGTAGCATGTGGTGAAGTTTTGTAGCATGTTGTAAAGATTTGTAGTATCGTGAGGTTTTTATAGTATGTTGCAATGTTTCGCAGTATATTGTAAAGTTTTATAGTATGTTGTAAAGTTTTGTAGTATGTTGTAAAGTTGTAACATTTTGTAGCATGTTGTAAGGTTTTATAATATGTTGTAAAGTTCTGTAGTATGTTGTACAGTTTTGTAGTATGTAATCTTTTTCACGAGTACACACCACCATGTAATGGCACAACACGCATTAGAAAAAGTTGAAACTGTGTCAGATTGTGACAAACACAAAGTATAGTAATATTGTTGCATGTTTTACATGACTCTATATTATAGATACACAAATTTACTGATATAGAGTGATTTACCTGGATCTTTTCCATCTGAGACACCATTTTCATGACTGGGCTCTCCATCAGAACTCGGTCTGTCACAGGACAACTTCTGCAAGAGTCAAAAATTCATAAATGTAAAATATCAGATACAGATACACAAATAGCCAGCCAATGGCTTTCTATTATGTAAAAAAAAGTGTGAATATACAGATGGATGACAAAGAACACATCAGAGTAACACTTTCTATGAAGGCTGTATGTACAACCTATGACCTATGGATATAGTCTTACATTCACACATTGTTATAATGCTTTATGAAATAATTTATAGCAAAGTTTATAATGCGTTTATGAATTGTTACCAGAATGCATTGTAATTGTTTTTATAACAATCGCCAATACCAAAGTTAGTGTAATCTGCTGAGTGTAGATTTGCAGTATGTTGTAAATTTGTATTTTTTGTGGTATGGTGTAAAGTTGTAAACATACTACAAAAACTTACAACTTTACCACAAAATACCAAACTTTACAACATACTACAAATCCTGACAACTTTACAACATGCTAAAAAATGTTACAACTTTACAACATACTACAAAACCTGACACCTTCACAACATGCTACAAAACATGAGAACTTTACAACATTCTAAAAAAATCTCATGACATACCACAAAACTTTACAACCTTACAACATACTACAAAACTTTACAACAAACTACAAAACCTGAGAATTTTATAACATACTACAAAACTTTACAGCATACTACAAAAACAGAGACTTTTGGAGAATATTATAAAACATTACAGCCTAACAATGTACTACAAATCTTTACAACATACTGCAAACTTTTCAACTTTACAATGTACTACCAAACTTTACAACAAACTACAAAACCTGAGAATTTTATAACATACTACAAAACTTTACAAAATACTACAAAACCTGATACCTCTATGACACACTACAAAACGTTACAATTTTACAATGTGCTACAAAAATTTACAACAAACTTTACAACATATTACAAAATGTTACAACTTTACAACATACTACAAACCTGAGAACTTTACAACATACTAAAAAAATGATGTAAATTACATGCTACAGTCTTCATGCTGACCATATCTCAACCCAAACGTTCATCACTCCAGTAAACTTTCAGAGGTGTGTTTAATCAAAAAGTGTGTTTAAAACTCTTGAGGCTCAACATCTTACAAACACACTTTTCCTTTAATTTGTCCACCGGCTGTATTTATTACGTAACTTTTCTTTTTTTTTTTAACAGAGAAAAGACTTAAGAGCATCTGTTTGGTATTAAGTGTGGATAATTATGGCTTTGACACACTGTGCCAGTTTAAGAGTTGTGTGTAATTAACAGTATTAAAAGAGCTCTAGATCTCTCTCTCTCACACACACAGACACACACATACACACACACACACACACACAAACTTGTGCACAAACAAACCAAAATACAATAAAACTTAATGATCAGCTTGAGTTTGTTTAGAGAACAGTAATAAGGAAGGCAGAACCGCAATGTATTTATTTAAAAGTAAATAAGTAAATTTTTAAAGATTATTTGAGATGATCTTGGAATAGTTAAACAGTTTTTAAGGAAACGATGACAAATGCACATGTATCATATGTATATTATAATAAATATATAATGTGTATAATGGATGGATACACAATGACACATCAGATATATGATTAATGCTGCCTTCATGTGCTATGGGAATTGAAGTGGTAATTACGAGTACGTCGTGTTCAAATGCTTTGTTGTCGGAAAGAACATGAAACATGGACGACGCCAGGTTCATTCATACATATTACTTTTTTCTTTTACTTTTATTTTGACACCATAACACATATTACTCAGCTAAATGTCTGCTGAATGGAACGTCGGTCAAATATGAGCTATTTTCATGGTGTAAAAATGTACAACATGCATCAAATGGTTGCTGATATACATCAATGAACATGACCAAAACTGCAAGCGCTAACAATTAGCGTCATTTAGAAAAGTGAACAAAACCTGATAGTCAGTACAGAAACTGTTCTCTCCTCCACCATGTTGAAGGTTTAGGACTCCTCCCATCTTGGAAACTCAGGAATCAAAATTATCCCACTTTCCCAGTCATAATTATGACTTGAAGGGTCATTCATGTTTAACTTCCTAGTGGGAAACTCATATTTACATTAATTCCTATAGCACGTGAAGGCAGCATAATGTGAATGCCCAAACATGTGAATTATCCATTCTTTTTTCCGACTTTACCTTTTCCAGCTCGGCTTTGTTAACGGAAGATCCGGACACGGCTCCGTCAGAGTCCACTGCTCCGGTCCCGTTAGCACACACCTCTCTCATCACCTTATACAGAAAACAAAACACACACTCAGGGCTCTGTATCACATGTTACTCAGGATCGTATTGAGTAGCGAGGGGCATTCAGAGTTGTTTCCTACTCACTGTACGTACTGTATACACTCACTATGCAGAATGATTTGTAGGTAAATTTAACAAAGTTAAATATTCAATTTTAACATTCTATTCCCAGTATTGTCACAAAGACTCAAAGTATTGGCACCCCTAGCTATATTTGGGCTGGTTGCTACCATTACAACAAATTCTACGTGCTCAATAGGAGCTCAGTGAGGCAGACAACACCACTGTCATGAAAAACAAACAAACAAAAAAAAAAAAACAGACCACCAAAACAACATCTTTAATAATGAATTTTTGACAGTTTTGTTTAATAATGAATATTGAGGTTTTTTAATAATGAATATTAAGGATTTTTTTTAAAACAATGAATTTCAAGTTGTTTTTTTTTTTTAAATTGAGTTTATATTAATGGAGTTTTAGGGATGAATTTCAAGATGTTTTAATAATGAACTTTGAGGGGTTTAATAAAGAATTTAGAATATATTTAAAAAATAATGAATTTAGTGTTTTAAAATAGTTAACTTTAAGGTTTTATTAATAATTAATTTTGCAGGGTTTTTTAAATAATGGATTTTGAGGGATTTTTAGATAATGAAGTTTGAGGGGTTTTAATAATGAATTTAGAGTTTTTAAATAAGGAATTGAGAGTTTTTAATAATTAATCTTGTGGGGTTTTTATAATGTATTTTGAGGTTTTTTTTAAAATAATGAATTTTGTGTAATACCTTTCATTACCTGTCATTATCTTTCTGAGGAGAAAAAGGTAAAAACAAAGTAGTAAGAAATCTCCAGTTAAAGACTTATTCACAGTTATGCAAAAGCTTCAACATTCCACCATGCAACACACAGCGGTGGCATGTCATGCAGTCAGAGCTGTTCCATGCATCAATGCTGCATGAATGACACATTCGAATATAAATCCACACACAGGAATAACGTTACTTCATACGAACAAAGCCAGAAGCAAGACAGATGCCCCCTCAAATCAGAAAGTCAGGAAGGTCTCCTCAACCCAGAGTTCAGCAAGTGACGTTAAATCAACATGGCTGCTCACAGCATGAACAGTCAACACAGAAGGACTTCTTTATCTTTACACATATTCACTTGTTAAATCTATAACACTGTACAGTTTGCAAGTAAATAGACCTGCATCACTCATTACAGTAACAAAATAGAGATGGACATGGAGGTTTCTGTAGTTTTTCTTCTCACTTTATTACTTGAATGCACAGATGTTGAAAATGACATAATTTTGAGTTCCAGCTTCCAGGTTAAGTCAAACGCAGCATGAATCCTGGTGTGATATTAATCAACAACATTTATCTTACCGCATTGTAGATACCGTGATAAAATGAAAATAGCTCCGCCTACAAGACAAATTAAACTCAACCACGCACCTGTGGACGGGGATAGTGACCTTCTCTGTAAGCAATGAGCTGCTGATAATTATTTGTTGCCCTCTACTGGACAAACTTTATCAAAGAATAAAATCAATACAATTAGCAAATTGTATATATGATTTCAAGGTTCAAGGTTCAAGGTTCTTTATTTGTCACTTTCACTACATACATGGGATGTATTAATGTAGTGAAATGCTTTTCCTTAGTGCCTCGTCCCACAGTGCAACAGTGATACATAATAAAACAGAATATAATATAATATAATAAAAGCATAAAATGTAATGAATAAAATGGAAAAATAAAATACAACAGAATCTAGTAGACAAACTGTAGATGTTATTTGTAAAAATATGTTTAGATTTTTGTATATATATGAAATTTGGTTCAATTCTTCTTCTTCTTCTTCATCTTACTATTATTATTTACCACTTTTTATCTGCATAGTGAAATATGTAATAAAATAAACTACAGATTTAAATTGTCTACTATTTTAGTGTAGCTCCTTTGATTAGTATTCCATAAGTTTGTTCTGTACAAAGCCAACATTTATTGGATTATTGCCCTCTTCTCATGAGAAAAAAAATAATCCAGACCTTTTCAAACCTTTTTAAAAGGTCACATGAACCATCAAAGGGTTGACAAATTGAGGTTTCATATAAAGCAGGGGTGTCAAACTCAAATTCTGCTCAAATAAAGAAGAACTAACAGAAACTATTGAAGTGTATGCACTATTGGGTAATCACATTTATTATACTGATTATAATATATTATTTAAATGAATGCATTCCTTTGTTTAATCACATTTTATTGGATATTAGGGTTAGCCAATTGGGATCTTGCATTTTGTGTTTGAAAGCTACTATCCAGGTATCTACACTATAAACACAGTGATGTGGAGGAGAGAGTTTATTGGATAAGAAAAGCAGATCAGGATTTATAATATAAGGTATAATTTTCCCTTATTAAGTAATAAATAATAATATGGAAAGACTGTTTGGCGGTAGATTGTGCCTTAATTGATTAAGTTATCTGCTGTCGGACATCCCCCCAGAAATGCGTCACATGCCCCAATTTAAACGTATAGATCAGAAAAACAATTGTGATTTTATTTTGTATATTTCCTCATCCCACTGAAATTAATTTCTGCATGTGCCACTGCCAGCATAACACACGACATGCTTCTGAATCGTTTTTAGATGAGAGTGTGATTTACATCAAGCACAGAACACAGGCACTGATGTTAACCTGCGTTTCAGACCGCGGTCAAGCCAGTTGTGATAGAAACCAGAGTTCATGTACACACACACCTGATCACGATAACAACCCGTCGGACATTTTAAAAATGCAAAAATGTCAGTTTTAGTTAAGCAGAGTGAGACATTTGTGTATACTGTACAATTGCGGTCGCTACACTACGGATCTGCTGTGAATTCTGGATAGTGTGAAAATGTTGAGCAGTAGCGTAGGCCTATTTTTTTACAAGTTCACGAGGGACAAATGAAACGTAACTGAGAGCCACAGGCCTTGTGTTTGATACGTGATATAAAGGAACGATCAGTGACTTTAATGGATGAAAGCTGAAGCTCGCTCCACCTTTAACAGTGTTCCTTCCAAAGCCATGGCCCTAAAACTCATGCTAAACATCTGAAGCTTTCTGAAAATCACCATGATTGACAGGTGAGTAGAGAGGTCTCCTTGTCCTGATTGGTTGTAGTGCCACTCTGGGGAGATGAGAGCTTCCCCTCTTAGCAGATATGAACATCACTGATACCACCTTCAGCACTGTGTTCACTTTTTTACTGAAATGTCTCTGAGATTCTGCAAAGAGATGTTCATCATCTTGGACTTAGAAATGAGCCGTTTCTATGGAAACGCACCCAATATATACTTCGGTGGTTGGCAAATAGGAACAGGAAGCTAAATTAAAAACTTGACATAAATTAACATTCCTAAATAATAAGGAACGTTTATTAGACAGGAATAAATGTCTGTTTACAAGGTTTTATACCACAGCACTGTTCAGAAGGTGTTGATTAATTTTCTATAACAGCAGCTCTCACAATAATGCAGCTTATGTTATTGTATGTTATCGTTTCTATAGTAACAGCTCATCCGCCGGGATTTGTATGGCGAATACTCCACATAATCTGGTCTAATAAACAGATTTAAGAAATAACCCTGATTATAAAAGGCCCACAGCCTTTTTTTTGTTTGGAAACTTGTTTGTTTGGAAACCCAATTAATCAGCATTTAACAACAGCAATGATTAATGTCACCATTAGCACACACACACACACACACCCGCACACCGAGTAAACAGACAGGCAAACCAAAGCAAGGTGCAGGAGCAGACATCCACACAGCGCTGACTCGGCATGTCCATATAACTGAAGCGGCAGTTCATCACAGAAACATAGCAAACACACACACACACACACACACACACTCATGACAATGCCTTACCACATCAGCCAGAGAGACAGGTGACAGGGAAGGGAAAAACAAAGATAGATATAGAGAGAGAAGAAGAAAGCCAGGACCTCCATGTGCCTGACCAAAGTCCCGGATCAGAGGAGCTGTAGACAGAATAAAAAATCTGAACCAGGAAAAGAAAAGGAAAAAAAACACACAGAACACAACTAACAAGAGAATTAGTCCTGGAACGAATTATCAATAAAGCAGGGTAACATTTTCCATAAACAGGACATTAGCTAATAATTACTGGATGCAGCTTTAATAAAGTCCCGAACCCCCCGGTGTCATTTAGAGAAGCGCTTACTTCACTTCTGCGTGATTTAACAACTAAAGACTGAGAAGGTTTCCCTCCGGACAGCTAACACTCCCTCTGACGGCTCTCATATGAAAGCGGTTATGTTCTAGGGCATTGCAAAAGAGATGGAGAGCGACAGTAAAAGAGGGGTGGAGAAGAAAATGTAAGTTCCATCAAAGCAATCCATCACTCACACACACACACACACACACACACACCCATGGGGAGTGTATTCACTCACACATTACAATACTAATGATGTGGAGAGAACATGCGTGTCTTCACTGATGGTGTGTATCACCGGCTACGTAAAAATCAACAGCGTGTAAATGAAACGTGATAGCACAGCGAAAGACAGTAAGGGTGTGGGATGGATTTATGTGGGATTGTAAAAACGCAGACGTTTATTGCTCCAGTATGCTTTCAATACACAAAGTATTTGGGTTTGCCCTTTTCCTAAATACAGATCGTGCCAAGGCAGGCTTTCACACCCACAGATCAATAAACACACCCTCATTACCACATGCAGATGAGGAACAGACTCTGCTTCATCAAAACAAAATGCTGAGTATACCGGAGCTAACGTGTTGTGCAGATGTTCCGCAGTATTAAACTGACGAAAACTGTCACAAGTTGTTCTTTAATAAATAAAATATTGAACTTGTTGACAAAATGGAGTATAAGATGAAGAAAACACTCTGGGGATGTGCTGTCATAGGAAAATAATCAGCTTTGTGGTTCGTGGTAATGGTAACTCTGCTTGATCACACCACCTCGTCACTGATTATTTTTCTATAAAGTGTTTTCTTCCTACAGTAATTTGCCAACAGTGATATTTTTAAAGATACTAAGCCCATGTTTGATGACACCTGACCCATCAGTGGTGCGTTCTCAACCCTTTAGGCTTATAAACAAATGATCTAATGCTCCCAGGCTACCCCGGAGTCCTGCAATGATCGTTATAGCCGCTGTGGAGTGTCCACTACCGAGTCGAGAAATGATGCCGATGGGAAACTGAAGAAAACAGATGTGGGGGGAAAATCTCTCCTGTGCCATGTACACAATAGACTTGTGGCTTCGTGTACATCCTGTATTTACACTCTCACCTTAGCTTACCGTAACATGCACTGCTCTGAGTATTTATTCTTCTGAGTATTTATTCTTCTCTTTTTACAGGGTGTCCCAAAAGTCTCCATACATAGGGGAAATTAACACTTTTCAGTAAAATGTCTTCCAAAAGTTTTTTAAGCCTTTGACAAAAGAAGCGCGTACTGAAATCATTCTCATGGCTGGATCAGGAAGCTGTCGCAAGATTGCGATGGACTTTAACAGGAAACATGGGAAGCACATCACACACCACACTGTTCCCAAACTTATTAACAAACTCTGAAAGACTGGAAGTGTTGCGGACCAACCAAGAAGAGAACATCCGCTGATGTAGACACAACCGACATGGCGCTGGCAGACACAGTCCCCTCTGTATGGAGACTTTTGGGACACGGTGTATTGTTACAGTGGCTGTTTATCTGGAGTTTTGTAAGTAATGAATACTATGCAGGTGACAAATTAATAAAATCAGTAAACTGATGCATTGGTTAGTTAAATCTATAACACTGGGCATACAGTCTACTATTTTGAGAAGACAAATACACGAGGGTTTTTTTATCACTCATGTCACTAATGTTAGCTTGCTAGCTCCTTTGCTAGTTCATGAAGTTTCAGTTTCCCTCTTCCGAGTAACTGTATACATTTTTTCTTGGTGTGTCTTTACCTTGAGCCACTCTTCAGCCTGCTCTTTGCTGTGTACAGCGAGCACCAGAGCGTCTGCCCCCTGGTGGACGATCTTCAGCTCGTGCTTCTTCTTCTTGCTGTCTTTGGGGATGTGAGTGACGCTGCAGCCGGACAGGAGGAGCTCCATCTGAGGAGTCTGGTCTTTAGATGACTTATAGCACTGAGACACATGCAGAGAGAGAGAGAGAGAGGGAGAGAGAGAGAGAGAGAGAAAGACAGTTAGGGATGATTTATTAACGCTAGAGGATCATAAATTTTTTTTATATACATCGGTGTTAATGCTCACGAGGAGTTTATTGTCTTTGATGACGCAGAGCAGTTTGGTCCACTGTCCAAAGCGTTTCTTGCGCAGAAGGAAAGCGCAGATGCGTGCGTCCTTCACTAAGTCCATAGACGCCTCCTCCGAGGGCCACTGATGGCGCATCTTCTGTCCCTTCCCATCCTCCTCTTCCTCGTCATATGACTCGTACGAGCTGCTCATGGCGTCTGAGTCATACTCTGAAATGAGAGAATTGAAGCCAGATAGAAACGAGATCCTGCTGTACTGGATAATACGCCGTTTGTTCACGTGCCATATGCAACTACATACTCATGATCAAAACTAATGTTTATATGCATGTGGGAAATCCAAAAGCACTTTTCTCTTTGAATTTTCTGTGATCTATCAACTCTTTTCTTTTTTTTTTTCTTTTTTTTTCCAAACATGTTTGTGTTAAGAGTTCTGTGTGTGTTCTCACGGGAGGTGATGTATTCTGGAGCTTTCCCAGGACCCAGAGGCACGGCTTCCTCGTAGTAGCCCTCAGGAAGAGAGGAACTGGGCAGAGGAGGTGGTCCGTTATCAGGAGGCTGCAGACACACAAAGAGAGAGAGAGAGAGATTAGGGAAAAAAGTACAAACAAAGTAAACTTAGGTAAAAATTAAAAATAACTGTTGTAGTTGTAGCTGCGTGTGACTTAAATTATACCCAAAATCATACCGTGTTTTCTGTTCCACCTGTCAACAGAGTTTTTCTAAAACCAACAATAACTTTGTTGTGCAAAAATATTTTATAGAAATTTTCATATTAGATTCAGGGATACATATTAACACACGCACATCTGACGCTGTCTTACTCAAGAATGCAAATTATTCCTGTTTTGCTGATACTCATGTCACTATACCTGTGTCTGATCTAGTACCCTACTCTAAAAGTGCATTATGGGTGTTCTCAAAACTATTTGCCTGCAGGGATCTCTTTAACTGTAAAATAAATGTCATGGACTGCTCAGAACAAATGCAAAACTAATGTTATGAACATAATTCATCAATTCAAATATTATTTAAACGTGTTGGCTATTAATCATAATTATAGAGCATTTATTCTTGAAATGTCTGCCAACAGAACGCATTAGTTCCTAGTTGATATTGCTTATAGGTCTATTTGCTTTTGAGTTATTAATCAGTGACCAGTCTAATAGGTTAATAACTATAATAACTCTAAAAATAAATATAATAACTTTAAATAATAATATGTTGTGATTTATGAATCTATGTCCATGCTTGCTGGCTAGATTGTTGCTTACAAAAGCTGGAGGCTTTCTCTTTTCTTCCCACGTTGTAACTCGAATGCACGGAGGTCCAAAATGACATAATTATGAGCTCCAACTTCCAGCATAACCCTAAGGATTGTTGGATTTCAGGATCCAAGATTTCAGATTATATTTTTTCTGTTCTAAAAAATACCCAAAGAATTAAATGTGCTTTCACTTTTTTATAATCTGATAAGAAAAATAAGAAATAATCTGGGACACTAAATTAATATCAATATCAAAACACGGCCAAGACACGGGTCCTCAGAAGTGATAATGTGACGTGTGTTAATGTGTTTGAAGACACAGCAATGGGAAGCATCATTTATTAAAGACAGCCATTAAAGGGAGAGATAGAAGTTAGAGGAGCGAGAGGGAGATCAAAACATTACGACATGGATCTGGGATCTGTAATGACGGTTATCTGAGCAAAGAATGAAAAAAATTATTTGGCTAAATATCACTTCTGATGCAGAATCACTGGTGGGAAAGATTTAAGTACCAGCAGCTGCTTTCTCATGAAAATATCACGGATCCCCAGCAGTGACCAAACTCCGAAAATGTTTTGCGTAGGATGATATGTTTAAATGATCGATGGCACAGAGAAAAAAGAAAACAAATCAAACGTATGAATTACTGAACTAGCTAGATAGCCCAATAACAGAAGCAAATATTAAGTTAACTCTTGACATGTTTTATATTTGTGCATTGCTTTTCAAAATAACTTTATCTGAACTTTATCTAACTGTTCTTTTCTTTTCTTTAGTGCTTCGCCTTCTTTTCGGAAAAGTTGTAATACGGAGTCCCATTAAAATCTACACTGCGTTACTATAGAACTACATGTAGAATTTTTGATAAACCCAAAGCTAATAAATCAGGAATAAAACACTCTGTGTTGTTCTGTTATAGGAAAATAATCAACGACATGATGGTGTGATGAAGCGGAGTTACTGTTACAACCCAGAAGTGATTATTTTCCTATAACAAACGCATCTTAAGTGTTTTATTCCTCTTATACCACAGCAACTTGCCAACTATCACAAAATTTTATTGATTAAAGAATGGCACATCATACTTTTTGTCCATTTATAGTTACATTTAATGTTGTGGAACATCCACGAAATGATTTATAACAACTAGTCGTTCCCTCAACAGCCTCTCTTTTTTTTCTCTCTTGAAGATAATAAGACAAAGAAAAAACGCAGCTTGTCGTGTTACTGAGAAGCCACAAAGCGTAAACTCCTCAGTCCTTAAGACTTTTTCAGATCAGAAAGCTTACTGAACATTACAAAGCGATGACACTGGAGACTCCTTCCAAGAGACAAAACTTTTTTATTTTAAGTTTTTTAATCTGTTGATGTGAAGCGTCCGCCGTACAAGTCTCTGTGAACGAGCTGTGACTATAGAAACGATAACGTATTAAAAGGAGCGCATTAATATATAAGGTATCTTTACATCAACACTTTTTTTGATCGTAGATTATGCGAAGTGGCCGCTATACAAAACCATGTGAATGAGCGGTTACTATAGAAACGATAATGTATTAAAAGGAGCGCATTACTGTCATAGCTGCTGTTATAGAAGGTAAATCTACACCGTCTGACCAATCAGAATCGAGAATCGAACAGCGCTGTGGTGTTATAAACACAGAATTGAACTATAATGTGATAACAGTAAGAGTTTTACAAGGTGGATGCAGTTTACTAGCTGGTTGTGTAGCATATCTACAGTAAGTACTGAGAGAAATAAAGCTGAATAGTGGAGCAGGGAGCAGCAATGGCATCTGAAACTCTCTGTTATAGGCCTCATTATCTCTGCTGGTAAGTGACTCAGAGTGGACACCTGCTGCCAGTTAGAAAGCATCTGCACTCACTCAAACCTACGTTATTGGGAGCTCATGCTCATTGTGTGCGTGTGTGTGTGTGTGTGTGTGTGTGTGTGTGGGAGGACAGAGAGCTTTAGCTGAGCAGACGGCTTTCTGATGTGTGCAGAACGTTGGCGTTCGGGACGTTTATAGGCAGCACATGGGACAACCTGCTGCTGTGATGATGACACCGGAGTCCAGCTGTTCTACAGAGCTCATGCAATCAACCACTGCTCAAGGCTAACTCACACACGCTATTAATCCCTCCTCCTCCTCCTCCTCCTCCTCCTCCTCCTTCTGCGGCTTTCGCATGGAAAACTCTGTCTATACTTTCCTTTTCTTTCATTTGGTTTACAGACACGCTCGTTATTTTTCCCCTGCCTTTAGGAGAGGGAAATTCTGACTTTCAGAGAGCAGAGGGCAGATCACAGTTGCCACCTGGCACTAACATTTATCCTCCTTTAGTCGGGTTAAGTCTTTTCAATTAATTAAATTAGACTGTCAGATTTAATTCATTTGTTCATTCTGTGTGCTTATAAAAAGTGCTAAAAGTGCTATTCAGACAGGATTAGGTTTGCGTGTTAAGTAAAGTAACGTGGAGGACGTTTCAACGATGGGCGTGTCATGATGCTCTTCACACTAAACCTCCATGTGTACTAAACAAACCTCATTTTAATACACACTGATTGTTTTGTCCTTTATTAGCGCGTGTTGTAAGGGATTGTGACGTGCTGCATCACACTCCCGGGCGTGAACTAATATCGTACAACAGCATGATCGGTGTTATTCCTTATTTACGCTATGTTACGCTATGTTATGTTATACTACGTTATGTTACCTTATATTATATTGCACAATGTTATGTTAGGTCATGCTATGATATGTTAAGTTATATTACACTATGCTATGTTATGCTACGATGTTATGTTATGCTGTTATGCTACATTTTGTCATTTATTTAATTTGATTTTTTAAGGTGAAAATGTTTTTTGTGTGTGTGATTAGAGCACAGACACACCCCTAAGCTTCATCTCTACTTGTATCACATTGTAATGTTGCTTTATATATAAAATGTGAAATGAACCAGAAACTGAAAAGAACGAAGAGTTATTGACCCCAATACAGGATGTGATGACGTGAAATCACTGCTTAGTTTGTAAAAATAGAATTTACTACATTCTCATTTATCCGTTAATGAGAAATGAAAGTCACGGAGTGAGAGTTTTCCTGGACGCAGCTCTCACGGTCGTAACATAAACCGATAATAGTGACGGCTTTAAAACCGTAACTGACTAGAGCACTCGCTCTTCCTCTGTTTCTCTCTCGCTATGGCTGCCAAACTTTCCATGGTGATACGGTTCCAACGGTTCCATGTTAAACAGCATCACACACACACACACACGCACACACACACACACACACACACACAAATCCACTCTGACCCAGAACCTTTACCTTTAGAGGAAGGACAGAATTAAAGCACAGTGTGTGTGTGTGTGTGTGTGTGTGTGTGTGTAAGCGAGTGAGTGAGCGAGTGGAGGCCGGAGACGGGAGAAGGAAAGCTGGAAAATGCCAGCCTACATCCTGACGGCTCGAGGAGCAGGTTCTCTCCCAGGCCAGATCCGTTTCCTCCTGTTCCACTCCTCCACCTCTGTGCGCTGAGAACTGTTGTTGTTGGCTGGTGGAGATAGCCTGAATGCGCTCATTTCCTCGAATACATGTTCAAGTGTGTTAGCTAAAATAACAGCAGAAATAAACTGATAAGATTCAGATGGTAGCTTTGTACGGTGTTTAAAGGCTACGCCAAGGGAACTGCCATAAAATTTTCATTGTACGTACAAGTGCAGAGCGAATATAATTTCTAAAATTGACAGCAGGCAAATAATTCCCAACTCCACAGATAAAGGTTTGGATAGAATTACTAAGTGTTTATTAAATATCACACATGTAGGACACGCCCTATGTTTGTACTGATGTGTAAATGTGATTTTAAACCGTTAAAGTTGGCATACAATGGCTTGAGAGCCGTGATTTGATTCTGTATGTTGATGTTTTTCCTTCTGAAACAGGAAGACATGTTGTTAGTGCTTGACTGATTTACACAGCAACCGATAGTGTTCGAGATACCTCACGCCACAACCCCGCCCACTCTAAATAAACCTGAGTTTACCACTCTAAGTAACTTAATGAAATTTTTTTTTCACCTCTGGAGGATTTCTCACCACCATTTTCACTCACACCTGTCCTCTTTAACCAGGACGAAATCCTAGACAACGAGACGCTGTGTGTTTTTAGAGTCACGTTGTACGTGTTCGAGCGTCAGTGGCGCGGATGGTGACAGAGAGCTGCAGGGTCGTCACTGAGAGACGTGACACGTCTGAGTGGTGGATAAAATGATATTACTGACTCTTACTGATGGAGATGCTGTATAAACACATAATTCTCTTTCAGTCTGAGGTAGCGACATTCCAACACTGAACAGCTCCAAGTTGGTAAAACTCACACAAACTCCGCCCTCATCCAAATGAATAAACTCCGCCCATTTATTCTCCACCAAGCGATTTTTGAAAAAGGGAATAGCGTACAGGAAGATGCAGCTACAAACACACAGATGAACCATGTTTACTGCTAACGAGCTGCTACTGTAGAGCAAGACACGCCCCCGGGGGCGGGGCATATACATTACAGAGAGCATTTAATTGGATGAACACAAGGCTAGTACAAGATGAGTCATCAAAATTTTTCCGAAATTGACAAACTATAATATTAAAAAGAGAATATCTCTAAAACTATTTGTCGTACTTTTTTGTGACTTATTCACCAGAAGTCAAATCAACATTGCCATAGCAACCAAAAATATTAATTCATTATCATTAGTTAAGATTTACTAAGTTTGTTAACTAGCTGCAGTTTCTGTGCCTCAAAGTTGCTGGGTAATCTGTTGTCATGCTGGTATAATAATTTGATTATAATAAATTACATGCGATTGGTCCAAAGCCATACAACCTATTCAGTGACATCACAAATTAAGGCGTCCTGTAGCTCCGCCCCTGATTTAGTGTCTATTACAGAAGTATCACTTTAATACGACAAGTGTACTTCTAGATGTGCTGTGTTACTTAATTTTATATATTATATACAATCCATCGCAAGAACATTTTCAAGAAGTCTGTCTGAAGTTTGTGTGTGTGTGTGTGTGTGTGTGTGTGTGTGTGTGTTGGGGTCAGGTGAAGGCCGAAATAAATCACAAGATGTAGATGAATTCCAGATGCCTTCACAGACAATACAGAGCAGACTGGACAAAATTATCCATCCACTGCATACTGTGTGTGTGTGTGTGTGTTTTACTGAGTAGGATACACGAACATGTATCCTAAACTGGCCTCTTCCTCTCCTCCTTTTCTCTACAGCCCACATTGTTTTCTTCATTTCAGTATGAAAACCGAACAGAAAAACAATGGCAGCCTGTAAAGACATCCATGTGAGAATGAGAGAGAGAGAGAAAGAGAGAGAGAGAGAGAGAGAGAGAGAGAGAGAGAGGAGAGATAGTGATGTTTGGAAATGTTGTGGTTAGAAATGATGAATCACACACTGTTAGCAGCACTGAGTGCACACAACATATCTCACATCAGAACATATCTCACATTTCATGCGCTAAATATTCATAATATTTATCCATTTACAGTTACAAAATCTGCCGTTCTACTGTTAGTCTTCTAGATAGATAGATAGATAGATAGATAGAAACACAGACAGACAGATAGATATCTAGATAGCTAGATGGTATATGTCTGTTATTCATGGAGGAATGACACATGCTTCACAGTTGGGATGGTGTTTTTCAGATTAAAAGCGTCAGCCTTATTCCTTCATACACAGCGCTGATCATTATGGCCCGTTTTTGTTTCATCTGACCAGAGGACACTCCTCCAGAAGGTTGGTGATCATCTGCAAACTTCAGAGTGGCTTTTTTATTCTGGTCTTGGAGTAGACGCTTCTTCCTTGAAGGCGTGACAGTCTTTCAGGCCACGGTGATGCAGGACTCTTTTAATGATGGCTGAGAGAGATGCCTGATGCCTCTAACATCTTCACCAGTTCCTTTGCTGTTGTCTTGGGGTTCAGTTGAACCTTTAGGACCAACGTTCATTCACCCTTGGGATTTCATTTGTTCCTGCAGCGTCTGTGCGGTCTGGAGATTTTTACATTTGCATAAAATTGTTTGTACAGATGCTTCATTTGTTTGGAAATTGTTCCTAAGGAGGAACTGGACTTGTGGAGGTACACAATTTTTTTTCATGAGGTCTTAGTTTAATTGCTTGAAGGGCAAAAAGGCATACAGCCACAAGTACACTCCTAATTACGACAAGTGCCCAATCAGAAGCTATAAAAAGTCATTACATCAATTTGTTTGACTGGTTTGATTGATGTTAAAATGCCGAGTTCCTATGCTCAATGTGTAAAGGTTAGCAGGTCTGGTCCTGCTTAAATAACGTCAGTTCTGTAATCCTCCGGCCCTGACACCAGACATTTCTGGTCTTGGTTCAGCCCAAAGGCAGCGGAGTTCAGGGCAGAACAAAGCAGCGACTTTATTTAGCAGCGAGTATTTTTAGCTAAATTTCCACTTTAGGCTTTAGAGCTTAGGTCACTGTAATGCAAAACACGCCTCCATCCATCCATCCATCCACCTAGACGACTAAATACACACTCGCTTCTGGTAACTTCCACTGTTCGCTCTCTCTCTCTCTCTCTCTCTCTCTCTCTCCCCTGTTCACATATACAGTACGTAGGTGTTAACTCCAGCGTCTGGCTGGACCGGACCAGACCTATTGTACTCACTCCAGGAAAATACACTCGCTTACAATACAGTCCATCAATCACAGCGTCTAGACATCCACACTTCCTTCATTACCACACACACACACACACACACACACATCATCATCATCATCATCATGCATAAAACCACATCTCTAACATGGTGTGTATATATGTGTCTTCTTCCAGAACGTTTGTTCAACTCGAATTATGTAGATGTGTGTGTTTGTGTTTGCTAAGAGAGAGAGGTTTTCACAATCATGTCTGAGATGCTATCTGAAAACCTAAACCTGCATGCTTAGCTACATTGTTAGCTAACTTATCTAATGTTAGTGATGAACCGATGGTGGTTGTCATGGTAACAGTGGATTTTGAAAGGTTTTTCTGCTGTTAAATAAACCAGGGAGAGAAGAATGACGTAAATCCCTTGTCTCGACATGTGACTAATGCGAGCTAGTTTAATAGCTGTATAACTAGAATAACTATGTGTTAGTGATATTAGGCTAGTTGCTGCATAGGGGTATTACCTGGCATGTGTGTGTTTGAGGTAATGCTAAATAAATATCACCCACTCTGGATGTAGCCCCGCCCACCTAATTTCAGTGGTGAAGTGTCTACAGTAATGTGTGTGTGTAAAGGAACAGGTAATATAATCAGTTTCCAAAAGTTTTTCCTCCTCTCATGTAAGCACATAAAAACCCCACTTTCCCCAGCCTATATAAAACACACTGTTATCTCCATGGCAACAGCTAAACTGTGTAGTTTTGCAGGAGTTCTAATCCCTTTTTCCTCCTGTTGTCCAGGACACAATGAGAGATGAGGTCACTGCATTCCTCACTGCGGTCACGTCTCTATAAAACCCGAGGAGAGCGACAGCACAGAGAGGGCCTGGCTTTCTTACTGTGACTCAAATCACACACACACACACACACACACACACACACACACACACAGGCCTTCAGTGTAAAACACACTTCAGCTCTGATACACAACTTATGACAGAGAGAGAGACAGACAGCGTGAGAGAGACTGAGAGAAGGGGACAGTGAGTGTGTGTGTGTGTGTGCGTGTGTGTGAGAGAGAGAGAGAGAGAGAGAGAAACTGAAACTGACTGGCAGAGAGAGAGAGAGAGACAGACAGACAGACAGAGAGACAGAGAGCCTGAGGGACAGCGAGACACCGAGTGTCCCACACACACCCTGAATATACACATGTTCATATACTTAACTATCAGTTTTTTTTGTTGTTTGCTTGGTGTATGTATTTTGTTGTTGTTGTTTATTATGTTTGTAATGTCTAACTACATATGTGTGTGTGTGTGTGTGCGTGTGTGAGTGTGTGTGTTTTTTGTATAAATTTTAGTGTAATCTACCTGCACTATTTGCTTTGGCAACAATGTGATTTATAATTATTATTATTCATGTCAATAAAGCACTGCTGAACTGCACTGAAACTGAGACAAAGAGAGAGAATGAGAGAGAGAGAGAGAGAGAGAGAGAGACTCAAACCCACAAATCCAGACTGAATACATTGGACACAAATGTAAAGAACATGTACACTGAACAGTGGAAAAATGAAATTAAATCCCAAACCAAGCTAAACACGTACTCAACACTAAACACACAAATCCAGTTAGCTGAATATCCGAGGAACAAGAACCTAAAAGAAAATACAGAGTGGGTGATCACCATTTAGACTTGAAAAAGAACGACACACTAAAACCTATAAACCCCGTGAACAGAGATTCTGTAAACACTGTGACCTACAGGAAGTAGAAACTCTGATCTGTCCAAAATATAACCACATTAAACAGGAATATTAGCGTAAATTCACAGCCATCACCCCAAACTTCTCCTCTCTGAGCACTGAGCATGAACTCAGCTGTGTTTTAGAGGAACATGAAGGAAGTGCGAGACTGGCAGCTACGCTCATATTCACTCTTCATCATATAACAAACTAAATCTAATCTAATCCAATCCTAATCCTATCTATTATAATATTTTATAGAGCTATGTCATTTACATACATTAATTCAATACTGCGTATCTTTCTGTAATACATCTGTTAATTTAATTAGTGAATCTATTCATATTTAATGTTTATTTTTTATTATTTTCTCTCTTCATGATTCTTTTTCTTTTCCTTTATTCATTGTTATTGTTCTTTTATATAACTTTTATATTATTTTGCTTTGGCAACACTGTTAATACAGTCATGCCAATAAAACAAACTATGAACTTAAAAAAAACCTTGACAGACAGACACGGGGATAGAGAGAGAGAGAAAGAGAGAGCGAGAGAGAGAGAGAGAGAGAGAGAGAGAGAGAGAGGCAGATGGACAGGGACAGAGAAGGAAAGGGAAAGGGAGACAGAGACAGACAGAGACAGCATGTGAGACACACACAAAGAAAAACAGAAAGAGAGAGAGAGAGAGGCAGAGACAGGCAGACAGACAGACAGGCAGACACAGGGATAGAGAGAGAGAGAGAGAGAGAGAGAGACAGAGACAGAGAGACAGAGACAGAAACAAGGACAGAGAACGAGACACACACACAAACACACATACAGAAACAGAGAGAGAGGGAGGCAGAGACAGACAGACAGACAGACAGACAGATAGACAGACAGACATGGGGATAGAGAGAAAGAGAGAGAGAGAGAGACAGGCAGAAAGACAGAGACAGACACAGGGAGAGTGACATAGACAGAGACAGGCACACACACACACACACACACACACACAGAAACACAGACGGAAGAAGGCAGAGACAGACAGTCCCGGAGATACAGAGACAGGCAGACAGACAGAGAGCTAATTTAATAATACAGATAATGATACAGATTATTAGTTATTAAGCAACATGTGTGTGTGTGTGTGTGTGTATGAGCAGGGATGTGATTTGAGGGGTGGGGAGGGGGAGACGAGCCAACGTCAACACAGATGGAAGTCATTACAATCTTAGCAGGGTCTGCTCTGACTGCACCATATTCCCTTACACACACTCACACACTCACACACACACACACACACACACACACACACACACACACACACATGTAGCGTGGCGTCTGCTGTCCTGTCCATGGCCCTGTTCCTCCACCCACACACACCCTGCTGTTCTTCCCTGCTCTGCTTTCTCTCTCTCTGTAGCTTTTCCCTCTGCGGTTCTGACCACTTCACTCTGAAGGGTCAGGGAAGGTTGTGGTCAAAGACACACACACACACACACACACACACACACATGCGCATGCACAGACACATGCACATACAAACTAGAACAGCAAGCATTGGTTTGGCAAGAGCAGGAAGATAACATTGAGTTTATACAGAGAGAGAGAGAGGCAGAGAGAGACAGAGCAATAGACAGACACAGAGAGTGGTAGAGAGACAGAGAGAAACAGTGCAAAAGAAAAAGAGAGAAAGAAAGGGCAAAAGAGAGAGAGACAGAGAGAGAAAGAGCAACAGAGACAGTGAGGGAGAGAAAGTTTAACTGTAATTTGAAAAATTGAAGGTATAGAAAAAAAATGCAAAGAAGTTTCTCTCTCTTTCTCTCTCTTTCTCTCTCTCTCTCTCTGTATACTGAAGTCTAGCGGTTGGTGCAGAGGTCGAGCTCCGGACTGTAATGAACTGTTATTTCCATGAGAGAATTTAGCCTTTCTTACACTCCATCCCTCACTTTCAGAAAATGCAGCTCTTACACACACACACACACACACACACACACACACACACACACACACTACTATTACTACTACTTCACACTACTAGGCAGATTGCACTATGTGTGTGTGTGTGTGTGTGTTATGGTCACAGAACTCCACATGACTTCGGAAAGCATGTGCTATGTCACGGGTACAAGGCTGACGCTCGACTCTCACTCTTACACAAGCCCACACACACACACACACACACACACACACACACACACACACACACACAGTAATGTGTTTCATGTGTAAAGCGCAGCAGCACATCAGGGTTGTGTATTGGTGAATAAGAGCTCATGTGAACACGTCCGGCTGCTGTTTTACAGACACCATAAAACCATCCAGGTTCAGCTCCGGCCCTTGTGTGTGTGTGTGTGTGTGTGTGTGTGTGTGTCCTCTACACATCCTCTACACGTGCTCCTTGACACACTCAGAAATACTTGCAGCTCTAAAACACATGCAGCTTTTATTCACTTGACATGAAATCAGGATTTTATAGAAATAACTGTTGTTATCAGTCAAATGCTTTAAAATTCAACACATTAGCAAAAAGCATGTTTTCCCATAGACTTTCAAAATTAGCATCACTTCCTGACCAGAAATTCACAAATTCCCCATGCGAGTCACACTTCTCATCGCAGTGATCACTGCTTGCTTCTGTTTTTCATTTTCCATGTGCTTTTGTTTATGTTATGGTTATGTGTATCATTGGTTTGTTTTCCTAATGTGTTCACCTATTCTGTGTTCAGCCCTAAATTAGATAGATAGATAGATAGATAGATAGATAGATAGATAGATAGATAGATAGATAGATAGATAGATAGATAGTGCACCTTACTGATCCTTGAGGGAAACTGTTTGAATTCGGTAGTTCGGATATTTATACCCTGTAGACTTCATTCCTCCTCGCAAAGTCTTGCCAATCCTATTGTGCACTTCTGAGCGCTGTCTGTCATCTTCTGGTTTTCTGACTACTGCCTGTGTTAACTATGTTCATCTTTGAGTGTGGATTCTTTTCTTCTTCTTCTTCTTCTTTTTTTTTTTTTAAATCCTCCTGTTTATTCACCCATGCTACAATAGTATTAATTAATATTAATATTTATTATAATATTATTATTAATAGTCACTTTGTTTTTATTATGCTTATTTTATATTCTTTTTATCTTTTTTATCATCATGACATTTTCCTGCTTAATATAAACAAACTATTATTATTATTATTATTATTATTATTATTATTAATGGATTGCCCTTAATAAAATACACACTGTATACACTCACTTGTGCACATCACAGCAACATTTCAGTCTCCATGTATTTGTTTTATAGACCAATATGTAAAGCATCACAAATGTTTATTAATGTTTATTTCACCTCTGTCTTTTGACTTTTACATCACAGTTTATGCCCGAGTGATAGACAAACCGATTTGATGGTTATTAAATTATTAGCACATCAGATTTTCTAGTCATGAAGTATCAGCTCTATACGACAGTATTGACACCACGGTGCTGCTGAATTCTGGATTCTGATTGGTCAGAAGGTGTTGAGTAATTTTCTATAACAGCAGACAGTAGTGCAGCTGCAAATCACAGGTTAATATTAATACGTTACCGTTTCTATAGTAACAGCTCATTCACAGGAACTTGTACAGCAGACGCTTGAACATTGTAATCGTGGGTAAATCGCTGAGGTACGGTATAAGAGGAATAAAACGTTACAGGATGAGCTGTTACAGCAAAATAATTAACTTCGGGGTTATAACAGTAAACCCCCTTGTTGTTGATGATTTTTCCATAACAGAATGTCGGTGAGTGTTTTATTCCTGACTTATCCTGTCTGCAGTGATTCATTATTTATTATTATCCTTGTAAAATGTTACGTATTAGTCAGTTTGTAATGCTATTAACTGTAACACACTGAAAAACCCTGAATTTCTGGAGATATATATTGTGTTTGATTAACAGCTTGTTTGGATTGTTTGCTCATATAGTCTTCATTACAAGAGAAGGTTAAAACAATAATACTTGTAATCCACTCAAATAAAATGCAACCAATCCGAGACACACAGGTCTCATGGCGATCATGTGGTATCATCTTACCAGCCATGGATGTGGGATCTCTGGGAGGGGCATCTGAGGCGGGGCAGGAAGTGAGCTGTGGACCTCGGCCTTATAGGATGATTCTGAAACCCAAACAGCAACAACATGTCGGTTCTTAAACTTTTTATTATAATAATTTTTTTTTTTTTTTTTTTTTTACAGTTGGACTGCTCAGATAGACCAAGAAATAAATACTAATATAGCTCCCTTTTTCTTGATCAGATATAATATCATGGCATTAAACAATTATGTTACATATTTACACTTTGTCCTTTCTTAGTAACATAACACACTGCATTTTTTTGTCTTAAGAGATGCTGGTGAGGGAACAACTGTTTATAGCTGCTATAACGTAAGTGAGAACAGGAACTAACAGACGTTACGCAACTATTAATGGATAAAAATATGGCGTGTCATTCATTATTAAGTAAAAAATTGTCAATGTTTGGTACAAAACACTTTAGGGTGAGCAGTTACGGGAAAAAAAACTACTGCACTATGGTAGTAGTGACTCCACTTCATCACATCGTGTCCCGTCATTGATTATTTTCCTATAACAGCACAACGCAGAGTGTTTTATTTCTTAAATAGCTTATATTAGCATGACTGTCCTTCAGTGTGTCCTCCCAAATCTCTATTCTGTCGTTAATTGCAAAAAAAAGTCCCAAACACGGATGAAAATAATACGACAGCGTGATGTATGCTTCTTTTCAAAACAAAATGTACACTTTTCACTTTAATGACATGCTTTCAGTCCATGCAGATGCTTATTTCGATGCTTCAGGTGGTGTTTAGCAATTTTCTAAAATGAACAGTCTCTGAAGTTACGTCCAGGTAAAGCGAGGTTGTGTTTGTAGCTGTCTAAATCACATTGTAAAGAAAGAAAGAAAGAAAGAAAGAAAGAAAAACACTTGGAGCACTTGATAAATATGGACATAATCGTAAGACGAAATGCTCTCTACTGGGAAAACCTGTTATTTGATAAAAGAGAAAAACTAAATACAGCTCTGATCATCAAAATATGTGTCTGCTGTGACTTGGAATTACAGTGTGAAGTGTGTGTTTAGGTGAAAAATAGCTTGTAGTTTAAAACTGAAGGTTTATTTTAGGGCAAGGTGAGTTCACAGTGTAGTTCAGGCTGAAGTCTAATCAGAGGAAATGCTCTTGGCTCTACGTGGGTTTGGGTGGAGGCAGATTAAAGGTAACATGATCTACTTGTGTGGGTTTTTGAGTTAATAAGAGGGAAAAAACAAGTCCTGCATGACGAATAGACGTAAAAATGAGCAGTGGTGGGCGCACCAGCCTTGGACATGAACACCATCAGAAAAATAGGTACTAGACTGTACCGGTGCTCATCACTGCAGTACCTTCAAGACACTGCATCATTTTCTACTCATTTAAAACTCATATAAGGTAAAACATTTGTATAGTAAAGGTACACAACATTCACTCACAATCATACAGTTTAGTACCATTTTACTGTTCATACTGCAACACATTTAGTAAAGAACCATGGGAAATTTATGTTCATGGGCTATTAGGCTATAAAGTTTAGCTAATAAACTTTCTGGGAGCAGAATTTTTGGCATCCTACATGAAAATATCACAGTCACTGAGTAATATTGTGAGCTTAAACATATAAAAAAAAGCTATATAGCTTTTTCAAATCCTGCATTTTCTTGGGGTTTCAGAATTACTAGCACCCCTATGATTAATATTTAGTGAACAGCACAGAGCTGTTGAAGAGGCTTGGAAATGATCTTGACTGCTCCTTTATACACAACATCGAGATGTTTTACACTATATGGCCCAATGTTTGTTTACACCTGACTATCACACTCATATGTGCTTGTTGAACATCTCATTCCAGATTTATTCCCACTGTTATAATAAGCTCCACTCTTCTGGGAAGGCTTTCCACTAGATGTTGGAGCGTGGCTGTGGGGATTTGTGATCATTCAGCTACAAGAGCATTAGTGAGATCAGGCGCTGATGTTGGGATGTCGAGGAGGTCTGGGGTTCAGTCGGTGTTCCAGTTCATCCCAAAGGTGTTCAGTGGGGTTGAGGTCAGGGCTCTGTGCAGGACACTCGAGTTCTTCCACTCCAACCTTGTGAACGTTGTGTGGATCTAACTTTGTGGCAACAGTTTGGGGAAGAACCACATATGGGTTTGATCATCAGGGGTGCACAAACTTTTTGCCATATTGTGTAAGTTCTCAATTCACACCACAGTTTTTTTAACAGGGTTCAAGACTGACTTATTTAAAAATTTCCTCTACTGACAAGTCGTAACCTCCTGACAGAGGCAGCCAGCTTTTCCTTCTATACAGTCCGCTTTAATAAATGGAGAAAGAAGTGTGTGTTTATTCTCCTCATCTCAAATTCAACATAGATGAATCGCTAAGCTTGGAAATGTGAGTATAAAAGCAAAGAATAGACTTATAGGTTTGTACGTTAGCTGGTGTATTTAGGTAATTAAACACTACACCTTTAGCAGACAGGACTCTGTGTAGAATGTTGGAGATCTGCAGTTTCTTCTCTCTCACTGCTGCGCTCAAATACTCTCGGTCCAACAGCTCCAAGAAGACCCGCAGCTCCGCCACCAGCTCCTCCATTGCTGCAGAAAACACACAAACATATAAACATGATCAAACATGATCAGGAGGAAGGAACCACACACACACCGAGATGTTTTCCACATTTTATGAAGCTCTCCTTCATAGGTGATCACAGGCATGGGCTGGCAGCGTACCTGAGGAATACGAGCGGCCAATGGAAATTCGTCGCTCTATAAAAAACTATGTACTGAAGCCAGCGAAAAAAACCCACATAACTGAGGCTTTACATAATACATCAAAAATGTGTGTGTGTGTTTATTTTATTATTGTAACCCAGGGAACAGCGCTAGATGATTAGCGCGTGCCATGAAATGAAGTATAATGCTGCAAATTGAGGGCATCATAGCAGTGACACTCGGGCTTTGTACAGCTCTGTAACGTCAAGACGTATTAAGGTGGCCGTGTAGGACTATAAAATTCTGTATTTGGCTGCCATATGATGTCATTCGGGGGGTTTGATCCGCATCCCTGAGATGATGAGTTGTGCTCCCGCCAGATGTAATCCAGGTAAGACTACATGACTGTGTGATGTCACAGCTTATAATAATTGCAACAATTTGACTAAAACTAACATCAATATCACCATTTATCAAAACAAAAAAAAGATACACAAAGATTGAAAGATTGGTCAGAACGCTTAGGGAACACAATGAACAGTGTGGCTTGAGGCTGCTTGTGTGCATATTGTGCATTGAACAGAATAATAATTCAATATTGTCTATGAGTGATGTGAAAAATACTCGATTAATCGACGCATCAGGATTTTTTTCTTCCAAAATGGCTACCTTTAATATACATCTTTAAAAATGGATTAAAATACAAATAAATGCATTTAAAATACAGTATTTGTAGCAGATATATTAATAGGGTACAGTGGTGATAATGCAAATGAACTGAAATCTGACGTGAATTAACATTTAGTGCCATTTTGCAATGCTTTAAAAAAAATATTTTCAGGATTCGTTGCCGTTTCAGTAGTTGTGCAAGAACAAAAACTAAAATTTAAGAGTTGTCAGTGTTCACCAACTTCTGTCCCTTGCCAGTGTCTTTAGAAGCAACAATAACTTTAGGAAAGCAAATATTTTTTGCATTAGATTAAATATAATTTAGAGATACATATGGACGCACAAGTTGTAGCACGTTTTGGGTCACATGACCACAGAGGTGGGTAGTAATGCATTACATTTACTCCTTTACATTTACATAAGTAACTTTTTTAATGAATGATACTTTTAAGAGTCATTTTAAAGAGGATAGCTTATACTCTTACTCCTACGTTTGTGAGGATAAAAATGTACTTTTACTCTGTTATATTTGTCTACATACCTCCTGTTACGTTTTTAAATCATTTTAATTCAACGCATATTCTGTGCAGTTCATTCAACGGCACCTGTAAAATGCATGCTCACTATTTGAGTTACATTTTTACTTTTACTCAAGTAATTATTTAAATGACTTAATAATTTACTCTGAATTGAGTAATTAAGCTTTTACTTTTACAGTTTTTGACAACCCATCTCTGCATGACAGTTATCTGCCTTTGGATAAATCCCAAATGACTTGCAATTTTAACATTTAGTGCACTGCATAGGGTGGAGAAACACCACTTCATTGCCTAGGAAGGTTAAGATGAAGCATCTGAATGCTAAATAGCAACACAAACACCAGCGTAGTTCAAATGATTGTGGACAGAAAGTGTAGCGTAAACCGCGCTGCCAAACTGTAGCTCGCTACATGCAACAACGAAGCAAATTATACATCAGCCGTACGTCTTGTGATGGTGTACATTTCTCTGTAATGAGAGACCTAAACCCTGTACAGAGTTTATGAAGCACTTTCATCTCTGACGGCCAAACAATGTGAAAGGAAATCCACGTTAAGAGCCGACTGAGAGAAACTAATGGCACACATAAATGAGGACCACCTTCAAAATGTGCTTGGGGGTGAAAAAATAAACGCAGAGGAAGAAAACACCACCCAGGCACGAACTTTCAACCTCCCACTCTCCCATCGCCAAGCACACACTCTCTCGCCTCGACGAAGCCTTGTGTCAACACGATCGAATGACGAAAGATGGCCTGTTTCGCTTCCAAAAGCAAGAAGAAGACATATCCGGAGGTGAACAATAAAAGAAGCATGTACACGCTGGAGCCAGAACCACAGAAACACCGGAGTTTTCAGTCCAATGTAATCCAAAGCCAGTTTGACAGGAAGAGGATTTAAGTCCACACAGTCTAAACACTAAGCTCTGCTGCACAGACAAGCACATGTTTTCTGTTTCCAGTCTCCAAACGCAGGTAGTCTGCACTGGAGATACGCTGTCAGCCTCCAGGGCTGAAAACCAGCAGTGCAGATTTAGTAAAATGTGTGTGTGTGTGTGTGTGTGTGTGTGAGTGTGTGTGGTCAGGGTTTAATACCACCCAGGCAGCAACAACAACCCTCAGCATTACACAAACACTTCATCATTTCATAAGAGAGAGTCAGTTCTGTGTCCTCTGTGAGGAATAAAACACTCGGTGTTGTTCTGTTAAAGGAAAATAATCAACACAAAGCTGACATCCTCAAGTGTTTTATTACTCTTATACCATGGCAATGTAAGGCAATAATCCAACTCTAACGTTTTTTATTTATTAAGAAGAATGACAAATTGTACTTTTTATCCTTTTATAGCTACATTTAATGTTGTGGAATGTCCATGAAACAAGTTAGTTCCTGTTCTTATTTTATAGCAGCTACAAACATAAAAAAAACTCCTCTGTCCTGAAGATTTTGGAAAACTTAAAGTTACAGCTTTACCTCTGACTGTTACAAAGAAGCACTGACACTGGAGACTCCTTCCATAAATGTTAAATAAACACCTCCTCACATTTTTTAAACCCGTGAACAAGCTGTTACTATAGAAACATTAACATATTTGAATGAGTGCATTAATATAAACCTGTGATTTGCAGCTGCACTACTGTCAGAGCTGCTGTTATAGGAAATTAATCAACACCTTCTGACCAATCACAATCAAGAATTCTTCATTGCTGTGGTTTACATAATTTTTGATTTCACTAGAGCTCTCTCGAGTATCTGTGGTCTTGATGTGAGACAAACTGTAGCTTTATGCTACAGTTTAGCATAAATAATTTGTTTATTCGTTTATTTATTTATATTTTTGTTTCATTCTGTTGTATTTTTCTCACCTGCTAAACGGTTGAGGACAAATTTTTAACTGCATATTCAGTGAAACAGGAAACTAAAAGTCAACCAGTGACTAAATGAAACAAACCGTTAGACACACTGTAAATAAACGAATAATGAAAACGATGTTAAAAGGGTATTTCGGTGGTAAATAAACGGATCCACTTCAGCAATGACGTCACTGTTCTCGCTCAGAGACGCCAAGATAGCGGGAAGAGGTGAATCACTGAACCACAAGAACGCTGTGTTTTGTTTTGTTTTGTTTTTTTAGTTAAGTATAGCTGAGATATAAGATCACACACACAACGAGGGTGTTTGTCGTCCACTAAGTTAGCGGTCTGAAACTTTATCCACAAAGAGCCGACGTGGCTTCAGGATTTAACTCCAGCCCAAAAGGAGACACTCGTAGACGGTTACAGAGCAAGAAGAGCTGATGCGTCCATTCACATTGAACCGCCCACATAAAGTTCCATCTGCATGACGTTAATGAAAAATTAATAACAGCTACAATCGTCATCTTCCTCCGATGCATGCTGCAGTAAGGGTGGCGCGATATTATAAAATATTACATCACGATTCTCAAAGAATCGTTTTTGAACAAGATGCCAGCAATACCAGTACTGCTGCATTTCAAAAATAAGCAAATATAATTTTTATTGATAACGAATGAATAAACAAACAAACAAACAAATAAATAAATAACACTGAAAAGGAGGAAAAAATTCATTGTTAACCTTTTACAATTTTAAAGATGAAGCGCAATTTTTAACACCAAATCAGCTACTGCCAATCATGTTGTAATTGTTAAAAAAAACAATAATAAAAAAGATATTACGATAATCACAATATTGTACTATGACATAATTTATCACAATATGGATATTATATGTATTTCTAGATGAGTACTGTTTGTTTTGGGTTTTTTTATTGCGCAGTTGAGTGTGAATGCATGTCATTCGTTATTGCAGCTGTAAATATGGGGAAAAAAAAGAAATATTTTAACTTCAAAGTGGACATTTAGCCTAAGGGTTAATGCTGTTGTTCTGAATGTTTACAATATTTGTAGAAATATATATTTGCAGCTAATGACAGTGGTGAAAAGAGGAATTACAAAAATGTGGCAGTGTATAATATTGATTTCACAACAAGCAGCAAAAATAAGGTTCGATTTCAGTGTACTAAATGCAAAAGAGCTGTGCTGGGAACACACTTTGCACTTTACGGCTAATCAACATATGCACATGAGTACGAAGAAAATCATTAAAAATTTTTGTAAATCTAGCGCAAAAATTTTGTTCGGTTTGGCTTACGCAAATTGATCATTGAAGCCCGTTATCAGTCCCCTGATGAAAATATAAATAACAGTTTTAAAAGTGCATTAGGTAACATTTGTGTGGAAAAAATGTCTCTAACGGTTAAATGGATGGATTTGAATAAGAATTGAAGTTTTTTTTTTTTTACTCACTGAGCCCGCCCCCATTTCCACCCATGTACACAAAGCTCCGCCCCCAAAACTTATGGTGTATCAACTAGAGTTAGCATTAGTAAGGACTGTTATAACATCACTTTCAAGCGCACTCAAACATTCAGCTGCTTATTAAGTTACAACTCTACAAACACGCAACGTCTGAAAGGGTGAAAGAGCGTTAGTGGCGTGTCTATAAAATGATTTTTTTTCCATCTACGTAAGACACTTGGTCTGAGACAGTCCCTTAAACTTTTCTTTTTTATCATTTCGATGACAATTTTCAACATTATTATTTCTATAAGTAAGAAATGAAAAATCCCGACTATTGCACCTTTAATGACCGCATTCGCTCAGTTTCAATCAATTGTAGTCTCTGTATCTATGTTTATACTGATAACTATAGAACATGCAGGAATGAATTTTATTAAAAATGAAGGGAAATCATCAAACTGTCATCTGGAGCTCAAGTTACTGAGACTAATGTTGTTTAAGGAAGGCCACCAGTTTACTCTGTCTGATGTCTGAGTGTACAGACTGACATCAGACGTCACGTCAGTCACCGCACTCAGGATTTTATTCATTAGTATAATGTCTGTTCACAGCTTTCTTACACAGTGCACACATGGTGAACTCAGCGTACAAAAAAGCTGCGGGTTTGAGCCGAAATTGAGAATCCAGGATGCTGAAAATAGGATGGCGTTGTCGGCACCGTGAGCCAGGAATTTTTTTTTTTTTTTTGCCGGGATTCAGCTTTGAGAATCAGCGCTGTGGTTTTGGATAGTTGGCCTACTTTGCTGCCTGGCCACCACAGACGGACTGGGGCATACCAGCGAACTGACACCATACAGCAAGTCACCTCATCTCTAAATCCTAACACACACACACACACACACACACACACGGTTTCTTTATGAGCAAGTTCCTGAAAGTTCTGGGCTTGGATACAGCACCGCATTTATCCATGAACTGTCACTGTAACTGGTGAAGTAGTTACACAGCAGAAGTGCATTTCGGCTGTGTGTGTGTGTGTGTGTGTGTGTGTGTGTGTGAAGCCTTACTGGTGCCAGTGTCTAATCTCACAAAAATTTCCACTGCAAAAAAAGCAACCAAAGTTAGCTCCATCACCAAAAATGGTGACATTGTGTGGTGTGGAGCTGAACGATATGATAATCTGATATCGGTATCACGATATATAAACTTCATGATTCAATTTTTTCCAGAGTTTCGGAATATCAGATATCGTCAAGTGTCACTGTAACTGGTTAAATGATAAAATTATTATTATTATTATTTTCACACAAATGTATTCCTCTTTTCCTTTGTTAAAATACTTACATTTTTGTAACTGTTATTTAAAAAGAAAATTTTCTTTTTCATAATGTGGTTTCACTTAATAATCATTTAATCTTCAGTGTTAATGCTAACTGGAGCTAACCTGATAGGATTTCTGACAGGATTTTTAAGTCATATAAATAAATTTTGACAAAATCTTTGCTAGCTAGCATGAGCTAATGACAGGATTGTGAAGTCATAATAAATTTTGATAATATTTATGCTAACATTAGACAGCTAGAGAAAATAAGCTAAACTGACAGTATTTTTATTTTAGAATCATAGAACATAATACTCTTCACTGTTAATACTAGCTGGTTGGCTAACATGAGCTAGCCTGGCAGGGTTTGATGGAAATGTTTGACAAACTTTACTGCTATTAAGCTAGCTAATATGATTTGTGTTAGCCTTTTGAATTTATATAGACTTTTTTTAATTCTTCTCAATTAACACTAGCCAACTAGCTAACTAGCTCAATAGGATTTGTGACCGAATTATTTTAAAGTCATATTCATAAATCTTAATAATCCTTACTGTTGACACAAGAAAGCAAGTTAGCATAAGCTAATCTGTCAGGATTTTCAAGTGATATTCATAAATCTTAATAAACACTAGACAGCTAGCTAACATGAGCTAACCTGAAAGAATTTCTGACAGGATTTTGAAGTCATATTCATAAATCCTAATAATCTTTACCGTTAACACTAGCCAGCTAGAGAAAATTAGCCAATCTGAATTTTTATTTTAAAATCAACACTAGCCAGCTGGCTAAAAAGAGCTAGCCTGACAGGATTTCTGAAAGGATCTTTAAGTCATAGTCACACATTTTGATAATCATCACTTTTTCACTAGCCAGCTAGCTAACATTAGGTAACCATACATGATTTCTGAATGATTTAAGCTAGATGGCATAAACTAACCTGACAGGATTTCTACCAGGATTTTAGCTAGCTAGCATAAACTAACCTGAAGGGATTTCTAACAGAATTTTAGCTAGCTAGCATAAACCAACCTGACAGGATTTCTGACAGGATTTTAGCTGGCTAGCATAAACTAACCTGAAGGGATTTCTGACAGGACTTTAGCTAGCTAGCATAAACTAACCTGCCAGGATTTCTGACAGGATTTTAGGTAGCTAGCATAAACTAACCTGACAGGATTTCTGACATGATTTTAGGTAGCTAGCATAAACTAACTATATTTTTTTATTTTATTTTATTTTCCCTGCTCTAACATACAATGATTCTGGGAGTGTGTGTTAATGTGCTGATCAAGAAGTATAATCAGCAAACTCTGCACAGATCAGTAAACGTTCCTCCAGGTGCAGAACTCTTCTCACTTACGCAGAAGTGGATGAAGAGACGTTTGGGAATGTGTAAAATGCACATCTGAGCGAGTGTGTGACAGCTAAATGACACAGTAACAGTAAAATGCAGAGTTGGGCCATAAATATCCAGCAGATGCTCCATTCCAGCGTTAATGATGGACTACAGTAAACCTCCAGATGTACAGAGACACCGAACACACCACTGATCATCAATGAGAGGGAAAATATGTGTGTGTGTGTGTGTGTGTGTGTGGATGTGGATGTGGATTACAGAGCACTAATGTGTAAACCGCACTCGAGGGAAGAGGGAATGAGGATGAGGGGGCCGTGGTTGGAGAAACCCTCATCTCGGGTGGTGGAGAGACTTCATGGTGCCTTGAAAAATGGCTTTGTGTCTCTCAGCCACAATCTCTGTGCTGTATAATGCTTTATAGTGCTGCATAGTGCTGTATAATCTTCTTCTTCTTCTATAATGCTGTATGATGCTGTATGATGCTGTATAATGCTGTAAAGTGCTGTATGATGCTGTATAATGCTGTGTAGTGCTGCATAATGCTGTATAGTGCTGTGTAGTGCTGTACAATGCTATGTAGTGCTGTATAATGCTGTACGATGCTGTATAGTGCTGTATGATGCTGTATAATGCTGCATAATGCTGTATAGTGCTGTACGATGCTGTATAGTGCTGTATGATGCTGTATAATGCTGCATAATGCTGTATAGTGCTGTACGATGCTGCATAGTGCTGTATAATGCTGTATAATGCTATGTAGTGCTGTATGATGCTTTATAATGCTATGTAGTGCTGTATGATGCTGTATAATGCTGTATGATGCTTTATAATGCTATGTAGTGCTGTATGATGCTGTATAATGCTATATAATGCTGTATAGTGCTGTATAATGCTGTATGATGCTGTATGATGCTGTATAGTGCTGTATAATGCTGTATGATGCTGTATAATGCTGTATAATGCTGTAAAGTGCTATATGATGCTGTATAATGCTGTAAAGTGCTATATGATGCTGTATAATGCTGTGTAGTGCTGTACAACGCTATGTAGTGCTGTATAGTGCTGTACGATGCTGTATAGTGCTGTATGATGCTGTATAATGCTGCATAATGCTGTATAATGCTATGTAGTGCTGTATTATGCTTTATAATGCTATGTAGTGCTGTATAGTGCTGTATGATGCTGTATAGTGCTGTATGATGCTGTATAATGCTGTATGATGCTTTATAATGCTATGTAGTGCTGTATAGTGCTGTATGATGCTGTATGATGCTGTATAATGCTGTGTAGTGCTGTGTAGTTCTGTATGATGCTGTATAACGCTGCATAGTTCTGCATAATGATGTATACTTCTGCATGATGACGTTGAGTGCTGTATAGTCCTGAATAATGGTGTATAATGATGTACAGTTCTGTATAGTGCTGTATAATAATGGATAATGCTGTATAATGCTGTATAGTGCTGTATAATGATGTATAGTGCTGCATAGTGCTGCATAATGATGCATAGTGCTGTATAATGGTGTATAGGGATGTATAATGATGTATAGTGCTGTATAATGGAGTATAGTGCTGTATAATGATGTATAGTGCTGCATAGTGCTGCATAATGATGCATAGTGCTGTATAATGGTGTATAGGGATGTATAATGATGTATAGTGCTGGATAATGATGTATAGTGCTGCATAATGATGTATAGTGCTGCATAATGATGTATAGTGCTGTATAATGATGTATAGTGCTGTATAATGGTGTATAGGGATGCGCTGTATGACACTGGTAATTCTGTATAATGCTGAATAATGATTTATAGTGCTGTATAAAACTATGAAACACTCACTCCTCAGTAAAGTGTTTAGAGAAAACAAACAGAGCGAAATGGAAGACAGAGATGAGAGAGACATTACCCAGAATCCCCAGTGAGATCCGATTCAGTTGGCTGATAAAGGCCTGTCTTATGTTAATAAGAGGGTGATAGAGACGAGCTGTCTGTGTGTGTGTGTGTGTGTGTGTGTGTGTATGTGTGTGTGAGCAAGAAGAAAGATTGCGTACCTAAGCCAAACTGCTGACAGAGTAAAGAGAGAGGTGGATGAGGGATAAAATGTGAGAAATGTCCGCATGTAAAAGCTTTTAAAAGGCTGTGACTGGGGGAAACTGTCAGAAAGGGAAGCCCCCTCCACAAAACACTCACACACACACACACACACACACTAACAGAGTGCCAAGTAACACAATGTTTGAGGTGTAATAAATGCTAATAAACATATTAAATGCAGTTATAGGCTAGCCTGAGGTCAAAGATGTGCAGAACCTTACACACACATCCACATACAGCAACGCCATGTACGGGAGTGGTGTAGTTTAGCCGAAGTGCTTTGGACATTAGTGAAAACTTTTTTTTATGTTGCCATAGCAACCATAGCAAAACAACTTGAGTAACAGAAACATTTTTGCTCCCTGCCAAGATTTAAAAAGTGTCCAAATGTCTAACAGTTATTGTCTAGAAGTTAGGAAATGAATTTCTAAGAGCTTGAAGCGTTCATAGATTTTCAGAACTGTCGAAGGATGTTAGCTATGTGCAAGCTGTCCAGCATACTGCAGAGGAACAGGAAGTAGTATTAGGTAAAATGTCAAAAAAGATGCCGACATGCTTTGAATGAGATGTGCATGATGCAGGTTTCATTGTGATTTGATCTGACAAGAAATTCACACCAAGTTGAACCATTTTATCGAACAAGCAATACTGATATAGCTACGTCTTTTCATTTTCTTAACGTAGTCTGTATGTAGTATGTTTTTTAAATCAGATTAGTGGACAATCACACAATGCTTTGCTACAACAGTGTTACTGCAGTTTCCATCCCAATCCCAAACTTCCAAGAGGTGAATTAGAAGTCTGTCTGGAAGGAATTGAGAAAGTTTAGAAAGTGCCACCTGATCCTAGCACAGGAAGTGGGAATAGTTCAATTCAATTCAGTTTTATCTGTATAGCTCTGTTAACAATAGACCGTGTCACAAAGCAGCTTTATATTCCTAATGAATAATTCAGGTGTGGCAGTGGAGAGAAAAAATTCCTGAGAAGATATGAGGAAGAACCTTTGACTCAAAATGGGTGACACCGGAGAGAGGTATTATAAACCCTTCGAGTGTACAAGTGAAGAAGAGTTAAGACAAACAGCACTGCGTGTGTTTCAGGATGTACAGTATGAGTAGATGAGCACAGGACAGTGTTTATGATTATGGCAGCATGTACAAATTTACAGCATCCACGTGTGAGATTAAACACTGAAGCAACACGAGGATTGGGCGTAAACTATTTTTGGGAAGTGTGGATCCCTAAGGGAATGCAGGTGGAACTTTCCACAGGAGCTGGTGAAGATATTTGTGGGACAAGAGTGGAAATTAGTCGAAATACAGAAAAAAAAAAAGTAGGTTGAACATGATCTGATCTGACCAAAATCCACAGATTGAAAGCAATCTTTCTTAATCACTAGTGTATTACTACATTGTAAAACACACCATGAGGTGTCACTGGGCTGCGTTATTTTAAATAAAAATTATAATCTGTTGGATCATTGTTGAATTCTCGAATCTGATTAGCCAGAGGTTGTAGCAGCTCTATAAATCACAAGTTTGAATTAATGTGTTTGTTCTAAACTTTATCTTTTCTATAATAACTGCTCCAGGAACCTTTATACAGAGGATGCTAGAAATAAACATACATAGCATTTAGGGAAGGAGTCTCCAGTGTCAGCACTTTGTAACAGTCAGAAGTAAAGCTGTGACTTTAAGTTTTCCGACATCTTCAGGACAGTGGAGTTTATGCTTTGCAGTTTTTTGGTAACATGACAAGCTATGTTTTTTTTTTGTTTGTTTTTTTTGTGAGAGATAAAAGAGAGAATAGTGATGGAACAAATGGTTATAGCTGCTATAACATACGTGATAACTTGTTTCGCTGACATTCCACAACATGAAAAGTAACTCTAAATGCAAATTGCTGTGGTGTAAGAGGAATAAAACACTTTGGGACATGCTGTTATAGGAAAATAAACTCTGCTTTATAACTCCACCCTGTGGTTGATTATTTTCCTCTAACAGCATGACATAGACTGTTTTATTCCTTACTGAGTGCATCATTGTTACAAATGGTCAATATTGTGATACCATGGTAGAACAAGCATCGATGTGAACTCTCGCACTAACAGATAAGATAAGCTTAACTTTGCAATGCTTTTGGGAAACTGGACTCAGTAAAATGGACAACTAATCCACCAATCATCATCCACTTCCTGCTGGTAAGTCTGAATCTTTGCAACAGTGGTTTAACAGCGTGACAAAAAAGGACATCATCTGACCTGAAGTTGGAAATCTCGATATTAATATGTGGTGAGTGAGAGAATAGCAAATGCGTTCATTGTTTTTTGTGATATTACTGCAGAAAGGTACTGACTTTAGTGTTTTTCCTTCCCAAAGCCAGTCCGTCAGATGACATCCTTGCAAAAGGAACCTAAAAAAAACCTTGTCTACATTACTATATTGAGCTGTCTAGTTATCTAGTCTAATCTTCATTTACTGCTGTTATTAAAAAAAACATTACTGAAACATCACAAATTGATTAGATTAGGTTTGGAATTAAATTAGAAAGGCTTTGTCCATAAACAGGCTCTTAATGCAGCTGCTAAAATGAATTCTGAAAAAGTCAAACCTTAATAAAAGTAAAACACCAGTGCTACAAAGCACAAACTTCTCTCTACATTCTTCTTCTTTACGTTTCTCTGGCGTAACATAACACTACTCAGAGCGTGTAACCAAATTAGAACCACATGCTTCTTAAGTCTGAACTTCTGCTCGCCGTGCTATAGGCTAACTTGTCAAAATATGGTCTTCATTAATGTTTTTTTAGACACATTAATCCATTTTAATATATCAGGATTATTTGTTAGAAAGGTTTTTACTCCCAGAAAGCACTCACCCCTGGAGGCGAACAGAATAGGGTCACTCCGCATGGTGAAGGTGATCACATCTAACCGAGCGTCCAGGCGCCTGCTTTCATCCAGTCCAGCCCAGAGAGACCGGCTACTATCTGCTCTTCAACTCGGAAAACTTTCTTCTCTCCTCCTCTTTTTCTTTTCTTCCCTCCTTCTACCACGTCCTGCCCTGAAACTGTACGATCTCCTCCTTTGTTTGCTTCAAGTGCCTCAAGTCTTTGTCAGTTCCGAAGGGCTCTGAATAGACCTATCCTTTCTTTTTCTTCCTTTCTTTCTTTCTTTCCTTCTTTCTTTCTGAGCAGAATTCAGCACACTTTCTGTGCCTTCTTTATTGTGCAGACGGTGCTTGATGAAAAGCGACACCTCTCTCTCTCTTTTTTCCTCCCCTCCCTTTTTTCTCCACCCTCAAGCCTCTCGAGTTCTCCACCTCCTTTCATCCCAGTGTTCTGTGTGTGTGTGTGTGTGCGTGTGTGTGCGTGTGGGTGTGTTTGTTTGTGTGTGCATGACTGCCTACAGCATCTGTAGTATAGTGACACACTTTATTTCAAAGCAGCGATTATTTAAAATAACCTCAAACCTCACACATGTTCTCGTGGTAGCTTAGTGCAGAGAGAAGGAGAAAATGCTCCTGCTGGTAATTACAGCACTGAAGCAAATTCCCTACTAAGAGAACAAAGCCTCAGCCATGGCATGCGGTTTGAAAAACAAATACCTCAGTGTAAACTGGGATCTTGGGGGCTCACGGTGACCAGAACCTGTAATTTATACGTAACTGCAATACGGGTAAAGAGTGGAATATAGATTTATTAAAAATAATTAAAGTTAGAGCACTGGTTATTCTCACATATCTAATGTAGCGTTCATTAAGTTAATGATTTTTTCCCCAAAACTAATATGATAACGAATTCAAATTTCATACTTGTAATCAAAATCATTATAAAATACAATGACACTGTCCTTAATGAATAAAAATCAACATAGACACCATGGATACACTCTAACTAAAGGCGATACATTATAATATCGATATTGCCATAAATTCTGTCACAATACACTTTTCTTACTTTTCTGATATATCACATTGTCATAATATCTTTTTATAATGTTATTTTTAAACAACTACAAACTGAATGCACCTTGGAAGTAGTTGATTTGATATTATTTATGGGATCTTTAAAAGGATAAAATTGTAGTTTGATCTTTTGTTTTGCAATATTTTGTTGGCAGCTTGTTAGCAAACCTATATTTCGGGATACATATTGCGTATCGTAGAATTGTTGTTAAGTATCATGATATGATATTGACCATGCCCTAGCCCCAACATTGATGTTTTATGATTGAAAAAGAATGTGTGTAATCGTGGATAAGGTGAAGTTTTCACTCCACAAGGAGAGAATGTTATTTAGCATTTATGGAAGGAGTCTCCAGTGTCAGAGGTAAGTCTGTAGCTCTTGGTTTCTCTGTAACATGACAAGCTGCAGGTTTTTGTCTTAATAATGTTAAAAATAAGAAAAAAGAGAGGCTGGTGAGGGACTGATTCTTTGTAGCTGCTATAACATACGTGAGAACAGGAAGTAACTTGTTTTGTTTCCACAAATGAAACTAAATGGATAAAATGTATGACGTGTCTTTGTTTACTAAAAAAAATGTTGTGGTATAAGCAATGGCTGAGGTGTGTGTGTTTGTGTGTGTGACTATGTGTGTGACCACATGCTAATGCATGATGTTTGGCTGAATGAGCTCATGAACACCAGCAGGCCATGGATGGATGGATGGATGGATGGATGGATGGATGGATGTCCTGTATCCCCCAGACCTCAGCTCCTCCCAGGTGCAGTGTGAGGCCCAGTAAAGTGTTACTGCACGAGGAAGAGGTGTGTCTGCGGTTCCACGTTAATGCTCGAGCTCCTCCATCTCTCCGCAGGAAATCTGTCTCCACTCCATCCTTCACTCAGCAAGACCAAGGAGAGCGTCTACAACTGCTCAGTTATTAAAGTGAAGCATTTCACCACCGACTCATTTCACAACCATGTCATTAGACATACAGAACTAAAAAATATGTCCGTCCTCCAAGACTGAATATTTCTCATTCTCATCAACCCCCTGCCTCAAGGTTGTGTTAGTGATGTGCTGGGATTGGGGGTTAGTCTACCATACGAGGTGAATTTACGAAATTCTTCTTATGAAATTTTCTCTTCCTTAAATGTCCACTCCAAGTTTATAACCAAAATCAAATAAATAAATTATCTCTAAATTATCTCCAAAGGGTGGAAACAGAGAGAAGGTGCTTTGGAAGTAGAGTTACATGCTCATTGGTTGTTCTTGTTGCTTTTTAGGGTGTGTCCTAAATTGAGCCCTAAATCCTACAGTCCTATTTGTGTGCTTTTGGGCGGCTAAAGTCAGAAGCCCGACTGTAACAGCATTACAGTTAAGAGGTTAAGAGGGACGTTAAGTAACAACAGCTGTAGAAAACAAACTCACTATCTTTAACGCTATGGTGGAACCGAGTCCTTGTTGGCTAAGAAAATGTCATTGATAAAAGAAGAATTGCTTTGTGTATTTGAACATACTGTAAGCTAATCTCAGAGGAACGGTTGTATAATGCCAACAAATAATGCTAAATTAGATTTAAATCTACGCATGCACAGTCCAGTCTATGCACACACAGATTAGACAGATTTTCTTCCAGCCCCTGTAGTTGTCCCTGTGGCCATCATTGCTTGAAGTGCTTACTAGCTAAATAGAGTTGTTAGATGAAGAATCTTTGGACACATTATGGTGTTTAAGGGTGGTTTCACACTTGAGGTATTTTCCAGACTTCAGGGCTGTCTGTGCGTCGTTTTCAAGCCCGGGAATGATCCAGAGAACTGATCTCTTGTCCTCTTGAAAACTGTGGTCTGGGGTTCACTTCCACTGAACCGTGGTGCAGACCGCATTGCATGAGGAAGCTATCCATTCTCAGCACCGCACACCAAGTATCGTGATTGTTCAACTAGTCACATTACTTCCTGTTTCCAGTTTCATAATAACGCGAAAAGGGTTGTTATGGTCACCAGAGGAGATGGAATGGGTACTGCAAGGTTTATTAGCTCACTTGAGTGTTGGTACCAAAGAAAAATAACAAAAGTGACCTATGGAATTGCGCAATCGATCCACGGTTTGGAAAGAGTTATGCAATTATGATCCCCGTCCCTAAATGAGTACAGATTCAGTCACTCAAATATTCAGATACTCAAAAGGGCTCTATAAAATGAGATGTGTATCAGGATGAAGGGTTCATATGTCACTTCACCTTAATTGTACATCGTCCGTATGAAATGGCATTTCCCAGCAACAGTGATCTGATGACTTTAATTACTGGAATTGTGTGCTTCATAAGCACGACATCTCTTATTATCAGATATGAGTGTTCATCTTGAATACGAGGGTATATACGTATAAAATACTCAATGTTACACAAGTAGGCAAAAAGTGAAAATGTAGCTGTAAAAGGGTTAACAGGTTCTGGTTGAGGTTGCGTACAATGCTAGAAGGCAGAAAAAAGAGATGGAGAAGCAGGTCACATTGCTGTTTTAAACCAAATCCTCAGGGTTGCTGTAACTCTTTCACAAGAAGGTTTATCTGTTCTAAACTTTCCTCATCAAATAAACTCTCATCACAAAGAGAAACAAACCCTCAGGAGACATGGATGAAATAGGAAGAGAGGGCAAATGACCATTACAGGAAAGAGGAATGGAGAAAGTCTTGTGTTGACTCTCCATCTCTCTCGGCTCTTTCCCTGGTATTCGAGGCACGCCTTTCAAAACACTGAATAACTCACAAACCCTTTCTACTGCACGCCAGCACTCATGCCACCTGCACGGCATTCTGGGAGTGTGTGTGTGTGTTGGAGAGGGGTAGGAATGAGGGGGGTCCACTTTAAACAAACTCCACACTAATGACACATAAAGCAGGGTGGTGCTCACTTTCCACTATTTCCCTCATGACTAAAAGCTGGAGCTGGGACACACATAAGTCTTCTTATTGTTAATATTATTAGCAAAACACCACTGTTAAAAAAAATAATATAATCTACCTTAATAAAAATAAAAAGAATAAAATCCAAAAAAGAATAAAAGCCCCTGTTGTTCAAGAACAGAATCATTCTTGAACAACGAAACTCTGAATTGTCAATATGTCTTTCAGCTTCATCATAAAAAGTGAAAATAAAGTAACAAATGATAATTTTGCTTTATTTGTTATCATGTCAGCATGCTTATAATCTCACAAGATGGCTATCTATTCCTTTAATGCATGTTAAAGTTGAGAGTTGAGGCAGTTTTTAGGAAAATGTAAGCTGTAAATCACCTCCAAACCACTTGGTGGCACAGTCATGAGAACATTACACCAGTCCAAGATGGCTGACAGTAATAAAGGTCCATTAAGACAAAATGGCTGACAGTAACAAAGGTCCATCCCGAAAAGATGGCTGACTAGCCGGTCCTTTGTTGTTGACGTATCACGACACGTTAGCACTCAATCTACAGATGGTATGTGGCCACGTGCATCTCTGAAAATGTTTAAAGAGATCAGATCTGAACACAACAGTACTTTTGTAGCAGTTTAGATGACAATTCAATTCAATTTTAAATTCGTGTAGCACTTTTAACATTAGATATTAAGACAAGATGGCTGACGGTAAGAAAGGTCCATTCCAACAAGATGGCTGACGGTAAGAAAGGTCACCCAGAAGAGTATAGGTTCCCTTTTGAGCCTGGTTCTTCTTGAGGAATGTCCCTCATGTCCCTCTGGCTTGTTCATTAGGGATCTAAATCTAAATCTGTTTTTGACAATGTCTAATGTTAAAAGTGCTATACAAATTTAAAATTGAATTAAACTGTCAGCTAAACTGTTACAAAAGTACTGTTGTGAGCAGATCTGGTCTCTTTAAACAATTTCAGAGATGCACGTGGCCACATACCTTCTGCAGAGTGAGTGCTAATGTGTCCTGAAACGTCAACAACAAAGATCCGGCTAGTCACAAGTAGGGTAGTTATGGTTTCCCGGTTAGTCATGGTATATGATTTTGACTTTTTCAAAATACCAATTAAAATGCATTTCTGTCTAATATCATCTACTCACTCTCTTTTTGTTAACTCAATCATTTTCTATACTCCAGAGGTTCTCATCCCGTTTGTGTCCAGCTGCAACTCCCAAATATTTCCCAACCTCCTCCCAATGGACGTGCCCTTAACCACACTACAGCAACCTCCGTTTCTCTTGCGTGCTCATAACAGTATAATACACAACAGCTATCAAACACACAGAAGAGCACGCCATTACTGACCACAGCTAAGTGAAACGATCCATTTTTGTCTAAAACGATTTTTGTTTAATTTTGAGAATAATAATTAGAGATGGCATAATACCACTTTTTTCCAGATATACATACTGAAACCTTGACTATCAGCCGATTGGATACCCGTCTGATATTTGATGTTTTCTTTAAAAACTGCTAAGCTTTAAAAAGTGTGTGTGTTTTTTATAACTTAAACACTTTCTAGTTAAACGCTTTCACACAAACAAATCCCAACAATATAATAAATATAATAAAATCAATCCAGGCTCTTTATATGTTAACATGTCCAGTTCCCAAAAATATACATTTCTTTTTCATATCCAATTCCAATCTTTGCTATTTGTTACAGGATCCGATATTCGATATGTTTCTCTGATTTTCAATCCACTATTTTTTCTGGTATTGGTCCAAAACTGATAATGGGTATCGGATCAGTGCCACCTCTAATAATAATTTACATAATAATTTCATGAAAAAAAATCGTTCTCAAAAATATATTTCGAGGAAAGATGAACAATTGATCTTTTTGTTCTTTTGGTTTTCGTATGTACAAGAATTTCATCATAATTTTTTCCCTTTAATCTTCACCACTGGCTTGTGTGTTTTTTAATTGGTTTAATTGATTAATACCATGAAACTGTGATATTTTTAGACTAGGCTTTTGTACTGTGAAAATATCAAACCCTAATTCTTGCAGTCACAAGTGTGGCCATGTTCTTGCTTTTCTTCCTGTGGACTGTTCGCTTTCTTCAGATACACCTACAGAAGCATAGGGTGTCCTCCTTGTTGATTTATTGCTGAACTTGCGAGGTAGCAGTTAAAACATCTGCCACTGTAACTTATCATCTAGTTTTAAAAGCACCGGCCGATTTTGAGCTGACATGTTTAGGCGCTTCTCTTCATGCTGCGAGAAGCCATGGAGTCATGGAGATGTCATAAAAACAATAAGAGGTTTGTTATGAACTACTACTTTTGCACTGAACCTCAAATACCCAGTCAGGAATTAATAAAATCCTTACAAAATACATTTCTGATGTGAGTTTAGACATTATGAATAAACACATTTCACCAGCTTGGAATACAGTACTAAGAAAATCTGTGTTTTAAAAGGAAAAACAGACTTAAACAATAGAAACCAATAGAAGAACTGTGTTAAAAGGTTTCTAAACACCAAGATAACAGTTTAAAGGTGCAATCAACCATATTTTTTTTATTTCTCACTAGTCAAATTCAGATGGAAATTATGCAGAACATGATAAATAATGTTTAAGCCATGGCCTCAGCACATCTGTATTACACAGCTGAGGAAACCTGGTTGGAAAACTGTGTTACGGTCCAGAAGACTTGTTTGGGCCTCCTGTCAGTCATATTATAGACATTCCCCTGCACTCCGCCCCCTTCTCACTCTGATATCAGTAAGCGCCCAGCACAGCCAGATAATTCACATTGTGAAATAAAAAAAAAATCATGTTGCATTGAAAAATCTTAACAACAAGAAACGCAGTAAAACCAAGGCGCTTTTTGAGATAGAGTCATTTTTTTTTTTTACTGGTGACGGGGATGAAGCTAGATGCTGAATTAGCGACGTTGTTACCCGGACACGTCTGTAAACGTAATCTGAATAAAACGTTGAATAGTTAGAATGAATAACTTCACATAACGAATCAAGCAGATGCATTTTTTTTTCACTACAAAGTAAAAAGGACAGCGACTGGATTCGTGAACATCCTCCTATACCATTATTAGCTGAATTTTGCATGTTTATAGTGTTACAACTCGGCTTTCAAGTAGCTGAATCTTTTAGCGCTACTAACAATGTTAACATGCTAATGCTGGAGCTTAGAGCTCACAGAGCTTGTGAACTTCAGCATGATCCAAATTTTGCGTGTTTTACAGTGTTCAAGCAGTTGAATGTCTAAGTGCACTTCAGTGTGATGTCATGACCATCCTAGCTAATGCTAACTCAATTTGAACCGCTGTAGGTTCTAGAGGCGGAGCTTTATGTAGATGGGTGGGAATGGGAGGGGCGGGGTCATGGAGTGCAAAAAATCTTATTCAACTCTACGTATTTAACCATTAGAGAAAAAATGTTGACAAATCTTGCTTTTTGGACCTTTAAAAGTGACATCTGAAATGATTAAAGGAATAATTTATTCAATTAAAATGAGGAAACGGTACAAAGAACAAAATAATTGTGTTTATTAGGAGGGTCAGCTTTACTGAAACTACTGATGAGAATTGCGATATTAATGTAATTGATCTCATTTTTTATTACTCTAATTATAAACAGTACTCCAGCTAATCAGAGGACTTTATCTTCAGCCAACGATAAATTAGCCTTCAAACACACTGAATAACTGAAAATAATCTCAGTCTGATCATTTTAGTCGTCTCAGTGCCGTGGTCAGGTGAAGGATCTGAGGTGAAGTCGCAGAACTTGACATCAGGAATGTGACGGGACAGTTCTGAAAGAGCTGGAGAACATTAGTGCAGAGTGCTGGCTCTTATCCAGAACACTCGAGCCCTCAGGAAGGAAGGAAGGAAAGAGGGAAGGAAGGAGGGAAGGAAGGAGGGAGGGAAGAGAGAAAGCGAGGACAATGAAACACTCTGAGACACGCTTCTCTCCTGTAACACACCGGCTGCTGTGTGACTGGGGCGGGACTGGAGATCGTTTTCTTCTCAAACACACACACACACACACACACACACACACACACAGTAACAGCGACGAATGGATGATGAAGACCAGCTCAGCATTCCAACAAGACTTACGTGCTTAAGACTCATTGAATCCTCTCTCTCTGTACAGCTTCATCTCACATACACGACATGAGCAGTTTGGATAATTTATCAATGAAGAGTGTACATTAAAAACATGTGCATGCAGTGAGTCACACACACACACACACACATACACACACACACACACGGTTGAACTGGCAGACGGAATGGAAACTGGAATGAATGGTTTTAAGTACTGCTTCCTCTCACGCTGTTTTACACATGTCTTCAAGCACCTCCTCTTTTTTTCTACCTCTTATCCCTTTCACCATCAGTCCATCCATCTACTTCTCTTTCTCCTCTCTCTCCATTATTACGGCTGCCAAACTGCTTTAAAAAGTCATTCGAATTCATTAAGAGTTAGTGTGTGAATGCATTTGAATATAAATTACTCTACATTGGGCTAGGGGTGGGGCGATAGCACAAAACTATTATATCACAATATTTAGAAAATTAAAATAAATAAAATTTTAACAATTAATTAAGTTTTATATATATCGTGACTCTTACAAATCACTGGAGACTCCTTCCATAAATGTTAAATAAATGACAGCAACAATTACACATTTCTCACTAGAACACATGGCATGTTGATTCAGTTCCTGCAGTCGAGTCGATTCAGAGTCAAATCACTTTTTCACTAGAACACATGGCATGTCTGATTCACTTCCTGCAGTCGAGTCGATTCAGAGTCGAATCAATTTCACTAGAACACATGGCATGTTTGATTCAATTCCTGCAGTTGAGTCGATTCAGAGTCGAATCACTTTTTCACTAGAACACATGGCATGTTTGATTCACTTCCTGCAGTCGAGTCGATTCAGAGTTGAATCAATTTCACTAGAACACATGGCATGTTTGATTCACTTCCTGCAGTCGAGTCGATTCAGAGTCGAATCGCTTTCACTAGAACACATGGCATGTTCGATTCACTTCCCGCATTCGAGTCAATTCAGAGTCTAATCACTTTTACTAGAACACATGGTATGTTTGATTCAGTTCCTGCAGTCGAGTCGAATCACTTTCTCACTAGTGTTCACATGGAAGCGGACTGAAATCACCTCTCACTCAGCCAGTGTCATTGGTGTTCTGATCTTCCTAAAGAACCTCACCGAGGCGGAGAACACACCAGGGTTCTGCTCAACTGGACCAAAAGCGCAGTTAAGTGTAGAACATACGATCTTAAAAAAATTTGCATGGGATTAAAGAATCTGCATGTTCTTTTTAATATTCTTCTATGTCCATCTGCTTGTGCCTGATTGGCTAGAGCAGTCAGACGGACAGCGATGAGGAAGGCTCAGCAGGATAACCATTCACACACACACACACACACACACACACACACCACCACCATCTGGCTAGCCAGCAGCCATGGCCCTGTGTGCTGTGTTATGGCTCCAGTCAGCTGGGAGCCCCAGAGGGGGCAGACAGAGAGGGTGAGGGGGTTTGTAGTGGGGGTTAGTGCACAATTAAAGAGGCAATCTGCTCTCATACAACATTCATAAGCTCCGAGTCATGAAGCCTAAATCACTCACTCATCCTTTTCCCTGAAACAAAACCCCAAACACAGATCCTACAGCAGGACGTTTCATTTCCTCTCACAGAGCCTCGTATTACGCGACAAAATCAGCAGGAACCTGGTGACCAGTTCATGTAGAATTCACACACAGTACCTCAACACTACTTTAGAGGTAATAAAGTCTAACACAGAGTGCGTGAGTGAGTTATTATTTTATTCTTAATCCTTAAATATTGATATTGTGTCATAAAATATAAGAGCCTATCATGTTACAGTATGCAAATGAGTATAGGATTAGGGGCGTTTCCGAATCGTTTAAATTTCTTGATGAAGGAATCATTTAATTCAGGAAATTTAATAAACGTGTAAAATAAATGCTTTATCGTTAAAATCAAGCTTTTGGTGAATTATTGTATTATACACACCGTTATAATACCTTATGTATTTATGAAAATCATTACACTTTATAGCAATATTTATTATGCATTATGAATTGTTACCATGATGAATTATAAGTAGTGCTCATAACATGTTATAACACCATCACCAAAGAAAAAAGGATTTAGAAACTGGCGGCAGAATGTCTGTTTTTTCATTTTCTATGAACGTCATACCTACAATAAACTACGAAGACCTACGTATCATGTTATAAAGCATTCATAAGGTATTATACACATTGCTATAAATATTGTTATATCACATATGAGCATTATGAGAAAATGTAACGGTGATATAATGTGTTATAAGCACCACTTACACCACTTACTCTATATATAATGCATTCTTTTAACAATTGCTACAAACTGTAATGCCTTTTCATAAATAATTACAACGAGGCCTATAACAAGGCTTATGAATACATTATAACCTTACGAATGTATTCGTAATTCATTACACATACTGTATGTCCTTCACGGAAAATGTTAACGAATTTCTTCAGTATTGATACTGAGCTTATAATGCATTCTGTTAACAATTTATGCATTATAAACACTGCTACGAACTGTAATGCCTTTTCATCAATAATAACAGTGTGAATAATGCCTTATAACAGGTAAGGAATATATGCATATGACCTTCATGGAAAGTGTTACTGTTTATTTTTAGTCATTTTAAATGCAACTAAATTTCACAAACCAGTACTGTTGAAAAGCTAGACTTTCTGAACCAACACACACACACACACACACACACACACACACACACACACAAAGGATGCTTATAACAGCACACTTGTGGGATGTTGTATTTCAGTCAGAGGAAATAGAAAAAGTTTGTTATCAGAGAGAAAGGGGGATTACTGAAACGATAATAAAGTTGTGGTGTTTACAAACGAGTGTTTTGGACTCAGCCTCGCTTTACTACCCGAGTTTGTTTTCACATGTGAAAAAATTTGTCCTGACACATTAAATTAAACACATTGAATAAATAAACGGCTGCAGATGGTGTAAATGGCAGCAACATTTCAGCGCTAAGAACAGATCTAGATCAGATACAGCTCTTTATTTAACTGATGGAGCAATAAGCCCCGCCTCATTTCTTATCATTTCAAAGAGATTTCGACATTGGCAATGAGCTGCAATAAAACAAACAATCTGATTATATTTTATATTTGTTTTCCTTTTCACATCCTAGCTTCCAAATACTACGTGTTTTTGTTTTTGCATATTTTTTCTCAAACTTGGCAGAAAGTGCTGTCTGCCCTCTTCCGCATACGTGACCTACCTAAATTTCAGGTTTAAGGACAGTACGGGAGAGTGTAATAATGTTATAGACAGTGCAGTTGGGTAATGTGCAGTAAACAGTTTAAAAAATATATATAACATTTCATCACATTTGGTCACATGTCAATTTTTTTTTTTACAAACAGATTGCTGAATGTCCACATGGCTGACATTTGCTGAGATCCCGCCCCCAAGCATAAAAGCAAAAAAAAACCAAAAAAAAAAAAAAACCAGTGTATTCAATCACTTTCTATTTATCATCATCATTAACATTTTGTGTAAAGTGTTAGATCTGGCACTTCGTTGTTTAACCTTTTGGGGCAAAATCTTTTTTTTTTCTCTTTCAAAAATCCAAAAATCGAAAAATCAGTTTTGACCAATTTTGGTGTCATCCCTAATAAATATAGTTAAGCGACGTTAAATATACATTCGGCTGAGGTTAGCTAAGTGGAACATACACTAATAGATGTTATTTCACATGAACGAACTCAAAATATTCTTCACTTTACCGTGACAGACAGCGACCATCTCCACGTGAGTCGAGAGCACGTGAGATTGGGGAAGTGGGCGGGGCTTCTAGGAAGTATCGGTTAATATCGGAGAGTTCAAAACACATGCGCAGATCATTCCAGATTTACATGTTGATTCTCTCGTCTGCTGTTTTATTGGAGAGAAAAAAAGACTACTTTTTTTTTTGGCATAATCATGTACTCTGATGTTAAATTGTGGAGCTTCTACACAAAATTCGTAAAGGTTGTCAGGTCTGGTAATATAATATAACATGTGATAAAGATCACTGGATATCACTGCAACGTATTATCACCTAGGAACGATAATAACATTATATCACACAAGCCTATTAAGGGATCTAAATCAACATCTGGATTTCTGTAAAGCTGCTTCATGATGATGTCCAGTGTTAAAAGCGATGTACAAATAAAATGAATTTAACTGAACTGACTAGCCAGCGAAGTGAGGCGGAAAACAGACATAATGACCTAATGCGATACTGATCCAACGTTCTTGGACGACGTCAGTGTTTAAGCATAAGCTTGTACAGTGAGTCGTGGGAGGCTGAGGAGAGAAGAAAGCAAGATCAAGACGTAGGAGTCACTCCAGCTGTCAGCTTTCCTCTGCTCGCAGACCATCTGTACAGTGACACCAATATCTAAACTATTCATCTGACATGACCTTCAGCGCTGATGCACTTACTGTAAAGCAAAGATACCTCAGCCTTCAGCAAAACATGAGTCAGATACAGACAGATAGAGAGAGAGAGAGTGAAGAAGAAGAAGAAGAAGAAAGTGTGAGCCATCTCAGAGGAACATCTGCAGGACTTCAACAGTCCAAGTGATAGAAACAACAAATAGAGGAGATTACCTAAACGCTGAGAGAGACACGAATATGAGGACAGGATGAGAGTGTTATGATAATGTGTCTCTCTTTTAAACACACACACACACACACACACACAGTGATGTCTCACCATATCACCCCCTCAGTTGTGTACTCTGCTTGTGTATTGCCCTGTTCTCTCTCTCTCTCTTTCTGTGTGTGTGTGTGTTTGTGTGTGTGAGCATGTATTCGCATGCCTGTGTAATTCCGCTGCGCCAAACATGAGCTCTAATCCTGGCAAAGAGCTCGAAAGTAACATCAATCCAGCTTTTTGCTATATATGGGTTCTAACCGAATTGCTCTGCATTGGAGGTGTGTGTGTGTGTGTGTGTGTGTGTGTGTGTGATCCAAAACAGAAACATCATGTAAAAATAAAAAGCAGCAGTAACCAGTGAGGAATGTCTAAACGTCATAAATCAGTTGATTAATGTAATCAGTAAAGCGCCGCTGCATCGTTCTCTTTAGGTAGCGAGGGTTATGAAGCGAGGGTTAAATCCCATCAGCACCACGATCAGCAGGTAGTTAAATGGCATTCTGGGTAATAGATGAAGTCCTTACCTGCAAGGTGTGAATTTTTTTTATTTTTTTGACTCTATAGTATCTCATTATTTCTTTAAATATATATTTTTTGACATAGTAGCTCGCTATTTCAAGATATTATCTCGCTATTTCGACTTACTAACTTGCTTTTTATAACTTGCTAACTTGTTATTACTCAGTTACTAACTCATAATAATGAGATATCTTGAAATAATGATAGTAAGCCCTAATAACAAGTTAGTAATTCATAACAATGAGTTAGTCAGTCGTAACAACGAAACATCTTGAAATAATAAGTTAGAATGTCAAAATAATGAATTAGTAAGTTGTAATAATGAGTTGGAGCAATTACAAGATATTAACTCCTAATAATGAGTCTGTAGGTCTAAATAACAAGTTACTAAGTCGTAATAATGAGATATCTTGAAATAAAGAGTTACTTAGTCTTAAGAATGAGAATCTCTTGAAATAAAGAATAAAATTATTAATTCATAATAAGAAGTTACTAAGTCATAATAATGAGTCTCTAAGTCTTAATAATGAGATATGTTGAAATAATGAGTTAGTAAGTTGTAAAAACGAGTCAATAAGTCATAATTCAATTCAATTTTACCAATTCTTTTAATTTTTCAATTCTTTTAACAATGGATGCTGTCACAAAGCACCTTTACAGAGATATATATAAATTCCAGATATAAATTTTACATGTATAACTTTATTCCTAATGAGCAAGCCAGAGGTGATGCTGGTGAGGAAAAACTCCCTGAGACGATATGAAGAAGAAACCTTGAGAGGAACCAGACTCAAAAGGGAACCATCCTCATCTGGGTGACACCCGAGAGTGCGATTATAAATCATTCCCTTCTATAACTGTGTACTACATGCACAAATAGTGCAATTGTGTAACCAGGAAATTCATTACAGTTTTCACATGAAGTCTATTTTGTTGAAGTTATCAACTGTTCACTGATGGAGACTTGAGTGCAAAACTTCATGGCAATTGCAGTCCTAAAGCTATCATAGCAATTATATTGGCATGGCATTTTAATAATGAGATAATACCTTGAAATAACGAGTTAGTAAATCGAAATAAAGGGTTGCTAAGTCATAATAAGGAGATATCTTGAAATAATAAGGTAGTCAATCATAAGAACAAGCTACTAAGTCGTAATAGCAAGATAATATCTTGAAATAGCAAGTTATTGAGTCAAAATAACAACAGAGCTCTTAAAACACTTCACACCTTGTGGTTCAGGGTTATAAAGATTAAAGACAGCAGACACTGAACAATGGGTCTGAATCCTACATCATGTGTGTGTGTGTGTGTGTGTGAGTGTGTGTGTTTAACTGCCTGTGGGTTTGTATAGATCATGAGACACAGGTCCAGATGAAAATAGATGAAAACCTCGTCTCAGTTCTCACAGGTCTACTCCTGGTCGAGACTGAACCACAGCTGCCGAGGACGGCTCTCTGAGGCTCTCCTGAACGCAACAAAGATTTCACCACACACACAAACACACAGAGAGTATGTGTGTGTTAATCCCACTGTGATATATCTCCTGCGTAGCTCACAGGCTTAACTTCAAAGCTTCACTCGACCCTTGAACTCGAGCACAATGAGCTCGGTGATATCATCTAAACACAACACAATACACCTCATATGTTCTGGTCTCTTCAATAAACACCATAATCCATTCGATCTGCTCGCTCTCTTTCAGTTTTGGTGCAGGAATGTGAGACGTGTGTGTGTGTGTGTGTGTGAAAAGTTTTCAGCTCTGGCACATACTACCAATCCGATCTGCACTCGAGAGCACAACGGCTTCTTTGTGGCACGTGAAGTATCTTTGGGTCTGAGGTTCACTCTCTGCAGGAGGATGGGTGTTTGGGGTGTGTGTGTGTGTGTGTGTGTGTGTGTGTGGGAGAGAGAGAGTGTATTCATGCAAGTCAACCCCATAGCTTCAGGCCTCGACTGCGGGAAACACCCAGTTAAAAATAAGTTACCTAACAAATGTTCACACGTTTCCTAGAACATGAAAGGAATATTGTATCAGGATACTTAAAGACATTTCTGCAATTACAACTTTACAATATATTACAAAACTTTACAACACAGTACATATGTATAGTAGATAGTAAAATAAACTACTACAAAACTTTGCACCTTTGTAATATGTTTAAAGGTTTTGTAGAATGCTATATGGTTGTAAAGTTCTGCAGTATGTTGAAAAGTTTTGTAGTATTGTGGTATGTTGAAAAGTTTTGTAGTATTGTGGTATGTTGAAAAGTTTTGTAGTATTGTGGTATGTTGAAAGGTTTTGTTGTATGCTGTAGTGTTGTAAAGTTTTGTAATATGTTTAAAGGTTTTGTAGAATGTTATATGGTTGTAAAGTTCTGTAGTATGTTGAAAATCTTGTTGTGTGCTGTCAAGTTGTAAAGTTTTGTAGTATGTTGAAAAGTTTTGTAGTATGCTGTACAATTGTAAAGTTTTGCTGTATGTTTTAAAGTTGTAAGGTTTTATAGCATTTTGTAAATTTGTAAAGTTTTGTAGCATGTAAAGTTTGTAGCATGTTGTAAAGTTTTTATATTTTTACAAAAAAAAATGTCAAAAAAGTGTATTTTGACATAATTTATCTTGATATTGATATCACACACACACACACACACTTATGGCTCAATTATGGCTAATTTTTAAAAGGGTGTGTTGGGTTTTTTGTTTAAAATCAGTGGAATGTAAAAAAAAAAAAAAAAAAAAAGAAAAAAGAATCACAAAAAAAGTTATAAGGAGAAATAGGTGTGTGTGTGTGTGTGTGTGTGTGTGTGTGCGTGTGTGTGTGTGTGTGTGTGTGTGTGCCTGTGCTGTGGAATCGCGGGTATGCACCGCAGAAAGGAATTTTCAATAAAACGCTCTGCAGTGAAGTGGAACCTGAAACCAAAAAAAGTGAATAAGGAAGGAGAGATGAGCACAGAAAACGATGCCTAAGGGCTTTAAATACCTGGCGTTTAGGTGTACACCTGCATGACCAGCACACACAACACACACCTGGTACTTGTTTTCAATAAAGAAAGAATTTGGAGGAAAAAAGAATGGTGGATGAAGAAGGCACGTGGGCAAATAGGAAAATAAGAAAGCAGACAGACAGCAGGAGAGAGGAGAAGAGAGTCATCACAACGGAAAGGTATTATTGTACTAAATATAAACCACAGTGCTGTTGAAGTCTGGATTGCGATTGGTCATTATTGATCAAGTTATGGAAGGAGTCTCCAGTGTCAGCGCTTTGTAACAGTCAGAGGTAAAGCTGTAACTTTTACGACATCTTCAGGACAGAGGAGTTTACGTTTTTTGGCGAGAGGATGGTGAAGGAACGACTGTTTATAGCTGCCATAAGAACACAAACTAACTCCAATGACATTAAATATAACTATAAATGGATAAAAAGTACAACATGTTTGTTAATAAAGTAAAAATTGTAATTATTGGAAAGTTGCTGTGGTGTAAGAGGAATAAAACACTTCAGAACGTGATGTTACATGATGTTAGGAAAATAATCAGCTGGGTGGGGGTGTTCCTATATATATTTGTGTGTGTGTGTGTGTGTGTGTGTGTGTGTGAATGTCCAGCTAACTAACCACAGTAAATTCCCAATGTTCATGCTGAGCTAAGCAGGACACAGGCACTGACTCACAACTCTGGAGTTCACCTGGACTTAACACAAACAGCTCAGAGCCAACACACACACACACAGACACACACACACAATGTGCATCAATATCATTTTGGTTTTCAGACCGAGTAGTAATACGAGTACATGTCTCCTAGTACATCTCGATTCTGAAATAAGTAGCCTAGTTAGTACTAAGCAATAAAGTGCATCATGTAATGTAGCTCTTTTGTGAATTTCACCTTGACTCTTGAGCAAAGTGTTGATGTCGGTAGGTGAGGCGAAAGGAAGCGTGAATATCTGAGCGCTCAGTGCTCGCTGAAGTGAACTGCTCTCTCTCTTGTGCTCATTGTTATGGACAGCGCTCGCTGATACTGCTCTGTGCGCTCAGGTCGGCTATCCTCAGGTTCTCTGTTAAAGATACTGTTTAAACCCCATCAGGTTTCCTGCATGCTCTAGCTCCTCCTCTTGATCTTTTCAGTCTACTTTGTCACATAGTATCACGTGTTTTGTCACTGCTTATATTCTCTAACTGGCTGCTACCCCAATAACTGCTATGTCCATATATAGTATAAGCTGGTCTGCTGAATACTATGTCATGGTATGTTACGTTTACTTTTACAGCAACTTATTATATTGTTACTCTTTTGCACTACTGTCATATCTGATTCACTTTCTTACTGTCATATATGATTCACTTTCTTACTGTCATATATGATTCACTTTCTTACTAGAACTGTGTACTAATCCGCGCTACACTGTATCTTACTGTCCCTATTGTCCTGTTTTGGTAGTCATTGTACTGTCTTGTGCTGTTTACACATGTACTTTATGTAAAAATGTGTAGATAAAATAAGATAAGATAAACTTTATTGACCCCACAGTGGGGAAATTCACTTATCACAGCAGCTCACAGACAGTTAAAGTGAGACAATATCAGGAAAAGTAACAAAAAAAAAAAATCTCTTGTAGTTCTGTGTTGTTCTATGTAGCACCTTGGTCCTGGGGGAACAGTGTTTCGTTGACGTGCTTGATGTGATATCGATCCCTACACCTTGGGTTTGTTTGGGTTTCTTGCTTCTTCTATTACTTCAGGCCAACAACCTCGCCATGATTCATGTTTACTAGCTCTCTATTCACATAGTCGAAAATGAATACATAATTAATCCATTAATCATGCCAAACATGATTATGTTCAGAAAAAACATCTACTTTCACAGGTGATGAAGAACAGACACAGGTACCGAAACAGGGTACAGATAGTTCTGGATGCAGGTACGAATCCATTCAGTACTGAACTGTGGCACACTGTACTGTATATGTACAATAACTTACATATTGCTCACTAATGCACAATAATTTACATCAGGGCTATTCAACTACATTTCTCTGAGGGTCAAATTCTCAAAAGGTGACTAACACTTTATAAATTACTTTTATTTCACAATGGTGCAAAAACTAATCAAATCAGAAGTGATGAAAATAATTTGTTATCCATTTTTCTTTTAAATGTTGAGAACAGCATTTTGTTATCTAGGTAGCCAGGATTCACTGTTTTAAAATGAAATATGAAGTACCGTGAAAGTCAGCTAAGGTCACTCGTTATATGTTTAGCTAGATATCTACGACGTCATCGATCACGTATCTCTGTAATTGGTTGCTGAAAGCAACGCAGGCGACCTCAGCTATCTGAATAAAGGTTTAGAGGATTTGGGTTTTTTTGGCAAAAAAATGGCAGATATTTATGCAGATAATTTTTCTTTCAAATTTTTTAATGTATTAGTAATCAAACCTGATCAGAGGGCCAGTTGGATAACCCTGAATTACATATTGATCAATAATTATCAAATTATTTGGCGTAGAGACTTTAAACTGCGTCTTGTTGCAGAAAGTGACTGCAAACACGCTTGTAGCAGCTTAACAGTGAATAAAATACGTTTTTGTTTTTGGGTGTTTTGGGGTTGTTGTTTTTTTTTTTATTACAAACAAGCACTCCTCAGAGGTTTAGGATTTTGTGTGTTGAAATTTTTATTCCATAAATTTTTGAAATTCCATTTTGTTTTTTATACAAACGCCTTATATATTTGAAACAGAAGCAATGTTTGTTACGTGTCAAAAAGAGCCAAAAGCAGGCAACCTCTTAGGATTAAACACTTACACTTAGTATCGCTTGATCTGTTTTGTTTTGTTATATTTAATTAGAACATTCATTTACAAATCCATAGTAACATCTGCCATCTAACAGGACATACAAAACGTACTGGTTACCGGCTTCACGTGATTGGACCAGCTATTGATCTGTAGCTCTGACGCTTAAACAGGCGAGGCCTGGGGCTGATTAGGAATTCAGCAAGGAAGAGAAGCAGCAGCTGTTCACAGCTGGGTGTTACTTACACACACACGCACACATACACACACACACACACACACACACACACACACAAACACACAAACACAATCTATGTAATTGAGTCACAAAGCTACCAGGCAAAATAAAACTACTCACGTTTTAAAAATGTTTTTTTTTAGTTAGTTTTTACACTAAATCACTTCTGCATTGCATCAGACACATGAATAAACAAGAGAATGATGGAAAATCAGAATTCCACTGGAATGATCTCTTAGGTTTGATCATAATTTTGATCAAAATGAGAGCTAAGTCAAGATTTACCTGAGTAAAGTTCGGATCGATGTCTTATATGTAAAATAGTCAATGCTGAAAGTCGACGCTGTTCAGAAATGTTTAGCCGAGCAACCTAAAAGCATTTTATATCTGATTTATTTCACTTTAAACATTACTTGTTGGAAAACCGCTTCACCTGCAGTCGTAGAGGTTCCTCAGAGAGAACTTCTCACCGCTCTAAGGCTGGTTTTTATTCAGGTTTTATTATTTTTTATTGTTCTCCAGCAGGTTTTACTTCATTTTCGATGAAGAAATATTGAGTGTTTTGACAAAAGCCTTGACATAAAATGACAGCCGTTCTTTGGCTATGAGCCGTGTTGTCTGGTTAGTGTTTTCCTTTTTCATTTGAATAAAATGAAAAATAAATATCAGTCGTGAACTCTAGCCTTCTGCAATCCAAAGTTTTTCTCTCGGTCTAATTTTACAATTTTCTTCCGGTTTCACGTTTACAGAGCGAACAGTATCGCTAACATGATTATTCTAGCGTGAAAGCTTTTTCTTTTTCCCAGATGTGTGCCAAGTAATAGTTAAAAAAAACAGCAAGGCAAAAGTTCAGATCGAGTGATACTTAATAATCCTGAAAAACGCAGAAACGTGTCTCCCATATCGCCATAGCAACGAGTCAAAAATCATAACTGCTATGGCTAAAATGGCCCCTCTGCATTTCTACCAATAAACCTTCTGCCATGACCTGCATCCTGAAAAAAATAGCACGATACCATGATTATTGTTTGAGAATAATGATGAGTTGTGAAAGCCTGTTGAATAAGCGACGCCCCTAGCTCACGGTGACATCACAAACTGGAAAACATGCTGGTGAAGGAACGTTACTTTTCTCTAAACTCAGAAACATGATTATTATTATTAGGGGTGTAAACCTCAGGCTTCTTTCTCAAGTCAGCAATCTGCTACGATACGATATGATTCGATACAATTTCAATTCTTATAGCAACGTTTTGGTATTTGATGAAGATACTACTGAATCTGCTACGATACGATTTTGATTTCGATTCATAAGGCAACAACTTGATATTTGACAAAACCACTGAAACTGCTATAATACAATTTTGATTTTTAAGGCAGTTTGATTTATGACAATACCATTTAATCCAATATGATACGATACGATACGATTTCGATTCATTAGGCAACATTTAGATATTTGACACAGAATCTGCTACGATACAATAAGAAACGTTGCGATTAGAATTCATATCCTACAATTGATATGTGAGCAACTTTATTCAGGATCTGAGGAAGGCTTACCATTAATTTGTTAATGATGAAGACGTAGATAAGGAATATTTTAAAATTTCAGAGTTATGGCCAAATCACCTTGCTAGCTTACTAACGCATCAGTTTTAAAATATTAATTATTTTTTACACACCAGGTGTGATATTTTCTGATAATAATCGATTTATGATTGTCGCCATTCTTACACTCCTAATTATTATAAAGACTCAACCTTTCAAACATGTTTTTGTTTTATTATTTATTCATTTCTCTAATTCGTTTCAGATCCTCCTACTGACTCTCATGTTTATGTTTATGCTTATGTTGATTTGATGTCACGTATACTGACCTCAGGGTTGAGGAGACCGTCTTTCCGAGTAGGAATTCCGATTCAATGGGGTGTTTTCTTTGTTTTTTCCTAGTTCGAGGTCGGAAATTCCGAGTTGTGAGCTTTAGTCAAATGCAGCAGAAACCCAACATCATGTGTAGATTTACAGTCCGTGACCCTAAGACCCCTCCCCCCACCCCGAGCCAAAACTGGAGCTTGTTTTTTATCAGCCCACGTAGTGTGCTAAGCAAAATCTCTCAGCAGGAGGTTTTTCCCAGATGTCCAACAATGATGTCACTGCAGCCGGCAGCAGTCGATATGTTTTGGAGAACGGAGCCAGCTGCCAGGTTATCTGCTTCTATCAGGATTAAATATCGCAGCACCAGGAGTACTTTAGCACCCATATTCATCACCAGGGCAAAGTCACGGCGGTGCAGCTCAATAAACTAGTGTGTACTCTGTGCAGAGACGCCTGAAACGAGGCGTGTACGAGCACGATAATGCATACTAGCACGGCCCTGTCTGAACCTGAACCACTGGAGACGGCGTGAGGACTCGTCCTGACGTCCTGCGCTGAGCTTTCAGACAGATTAATCTTTTCTGATTGAATGTAAAAACAACACAGTGAAGTATTTTCAGCTGTGATTTACGACGCTATGTTTCTCTCCCCAATCTGCTCCTTATCAGTGATGAATTTCTACTACAGTTCTCTCAACATCGGCGCTGAGCAATACGTCAGCCGGCTGATATTAAGGCTCCTCGCAGTTACTGGTGAAAATCACACCGATAAAGCAGCAGTAACATCTCTGACACTGAACGTTATGTAGGAAAACCACAATCATATGGTTGTGATGATATTTTGAACAAACACTAGGGGGACACCTATTATTTACATTGATTTGTTTTGTGCTCTTGAATTTAAAACTGTAACCTGTTTAAAACATAACATTTAAAACTGTGATCTATATAAAATTTTAAATTGTGATCTACTTAAAGTGAACATTTTTATTTAAAATTATAGCCTTTAAAGTATAAAATAAAAATTGATTTATTCATAAAATGAATTTATTTTATGAAAAATTATAATTTTATGAATAATTTCCTATCAAATTTTCAAAATGTAAAAAATTTTAAATTAGTTATGACCTATTTAGAATATAAATTTTAAAAGTATGATCTATTTAAAATGTAAAAAGTCCCTACAATCATAACATACGCTAAATCTGGCCAAATCTGGAATGGGGATTTTCAACCAGCACATATGAATGTGATCATTTGGTGTTCACACTTTTGGCCTAATAGAGTATTTAAAATTGGAATTTAAAATCATGATCTTTTGATTATAAGGTGAAACTTTAGAGTGCTCTCAGAAAAATCTCAGAAATCACAAAAAAGTGTATGTTTCATCAACACTTATGATATAAATGAAGTTCTTATATACACATATGTGGCTTTTGGTTTTATGTATATTCCTGTTAATGCTGCTTCCTGAACAGTCATATCAGTAAAGCCCTGTTTAAAGCAGCAGTATGTAACTTTTGAGAGTAGAGATTTTGGAGACCTCTCTGGTGTAACTATGTAATTGCAAGCAAACAACTTGCAATGGTGAGATGGTTTTTTAATGTCAGTTGTGGCATGCAACACGCTGCTATTCTCCTAGTGGTATTTTCACAGGAAGAGGAAGAGACATTTGACTTACACTGCAAACGATCAAGTCTTCTCTCACAAAATATGAACGAGTTACAGGTAATTACAGCTAATTAGATTTATTGTCAATCAGTGACAGAAAACACAACAAGATGATGGTATATTACACATGATCTCAGAAGCCTACAGCACTGTAATGTCCAATCAGGGGACTACACTGTTTCTAGCTCCACCCACATGTCCTTCCTCTGTTGTCTTTGTAACTAGGTAAGAAATTCAGCATGGATATTTATTAATGCTAAAAGTCACTTAGTAATGGTTACTGTCCAGTTATTAATCCTGGATTATCTTTCTCTTTTAATAAAACAAACATTCAGAACAATCTGGAATCTGTACAAGTCACATATGTTGTTTTGAAAGTTTTGGTTTACTACACCGCAGTGGAAAAGTGATCCTAAATCAAAAGTTACGCTGAAAGTTAAATCAGTTCTATTCTCCTTCTTTGCTACAGGAATCTTGTGTTTCTGGGACACACCCCTTCCAAATTCCCATCTGGCTATTGATCAAAGGCTCTCTCCTGGACCCAGTTCTGTGTCCAAACGCTTATCTCTGTTTTTCCACAAGATATCATATCCCTGGCGTAGGGTTGCACTTGGCCGGTAATGCTGGATTCCTCAAGACTATTTTGACCTGGTCAGGCTGATGGTGCGTGACAGGTAAAGAGGGCAGGACATTGCCTCAGTGTTTCAGTGTCTCAGTGTTTCAGTGTTTCAGTGTCTCAGCATCTCAATGTTTCAACGTCTCAGTGTTTCAATGTCTCAGTGTCTCAGTGATTCAGCATCTCAGTGTCTCAGCATCTCAATGTTTCGATGTTTCAGTGTTTCAATGTTTCAGTGTCTCAGTGTTTCAGTGTCTCAGTGTTTCAATGTTTCAATGTCTCAGTGTCTCAGTGTTTCAATGTCTCAGTGTTTCAGTGTTTCAATGTTTCAGTGTCTCAGTGTTTCAATGTCTCAGTGTCTCAGTGTTTCAATGTCTCAGTGTTTCAGTGTCTCAGTGTTTCAATGTCTCAGTGTTTCAATGTCTCAGTGTTTCAATCTTTCAGTGTTTCAATGTCTCAGTGTTTCAATCTTTCAGTGTTTCAGCATCTCAGTGTCTCAGTGTTCAATGTTTCAATGTCTCAGTGTTTCGATGTTTCAGTGTCTCAGTGATTCAGCATCTTAGTGTCTCAGCATCTCAATGTTTCAATGTTTCAGTGTTTCAGCATCTCAGTGTTTCAGTGTTTCAGTGTTTCAGTGTCTCAGTGTCTCAGTGTTTCATTGTCTCAGTGTTTCAGTGTCTCAGTGTTTCAGTGTTTCAATGTCTCAGTGTTTCAATGTCTCAGTGTTTCAGTGTCTCAGTGTTTCAGTGTTTCAGTGTTTCAATGTCTCAGTGTTTCAGTGTCTCAGTGTTTCATTGTCTCAGTGTTTCAGTGTCTCAGTATTTCAGTGTTTCAGTGTCTCAGTGTTTCATTTTCTCAGTGTTTCAGTGTCTCAGTGTTCAGTGTTTCAATGTTTCAGTGTCTCAGTGATTCAATGTTTCAGTGTCTCAGTGATTCAATGTTTCAGTGTTTCAATGTTTCAGTGTCTCAGTGATTCAATGTTTCAGTGTCTCAGTGATTCACCATCTCAGTGTCTCAGTGTTTCAATGTTTCAGTGTTTCAGTGTCTCAGTGTTTCAGTGTTTGAATGTTTCAGTGTTTGAATGTCTCAGTGTTTCAGTGTCTCAATGTTTCATTGTTTCAGTCTTTCGGTGTTTCAATGTCTCAGTGTTTCAGTGTTTCAGCATCTCAGTGTTTCAATGTTTCAGTGTCTCCGTGTTTCAATGTCTCAGTGTCTCAATGTATCAGTGCCCCAGAAACTCAGTGTTTCAATGTCTGTTTATCCCCGATGTCAACATATTAGAGTGCAAAATCACTCAGTAATCTAGCAAACAGGAAGACGCTGAGGGTGTGTCTCAGGTCAATTGTTCAGTAGAGAAAGCAGCAGATTGAATTAAACCTGAAAAACTTCCTCGGTGAGAGCCAAGATGTGCTCTCTCTCTCTCACACACACAAACCCACACACGCAAAAATACACACAAACACACACACATGCACACAGAACCACACAAATCCAAACATTCAGTTTAAAAATAACCGGTATAGCATTTCCTTGAGTTGACAATACAGGTGTTAAAACCTTCTGAACTCGACTTGAATATCCAATATAAAGATTTATCACTGTCTCAAGATAATAATAATAATAATAATGCACTGCCTCAGGTTCATTGTATTTGATTAATTGGATTTGTTTCTAAATCATTTAGTCGACACACTGCGTAGTGTGCCTTTGTGGCGTGTCCCCTCCTCATCCCACGCTCCCTACCCCCACCTCTTTAGGGATAATCTCCAGTCTGAATGGGGTGTGTGTCTCCAAAACTGCCAGCTGATCCCATACTCATGCATGGGGCCACATCCCAAATCACATGCTACATCACCTAACACTTTCTCATCTAGGAAGAGTCTTAATCAGATGTTCACATTAGCTGAAGCATAAACATTTTTATCTATTAGCAAAATGTCAAATTTGACAGTTCTTATGAGAGCCACACAAACGTCCGCCATCTTTAATGTAAGTGTGTAAATATGACCAAGACATATTTACCTTGACTGCATTTATTCCATCACTGTCATTTGTTGATATTTTTATGCTATATTCTACTGTTATTTTATTCCACCACATCTTGCGCAAATTCCTCACACAAGTCTATACCAGTCTAAGATTAGGTTAAATACAATGCTGTTATATTATCTGTTATTATCCAGCTTTTTTTTTTAAATCCACTGCAGTGTCTGCGGGGGAAAAAGTCACTGTAGAAGAAAGCTTGTGCATAGTTATTCACTTTATATGCTCACTACATAGAGTATAACCCAATAGTGCTGTAGAACAATAAACCTCCCTGAGTCTCTGTCACATAAAATCATAGATAGATAGATAGATAGATAGATAGATAGATAGATAGATAGATAGATAGATTGATGTGGTGCCCTAGAGTGGAATAGATAGATAGATAGATAGATAGATAGATAGATAGATAGATAGATAGATAGATGGATGGGGTGCCAATACTTCTAGGGGGAATAGATAGATAGATAGATAGATGGGGTGCCAATACTTCTAGAGTGGAATAGATAGATAGATAGATAGATAGATGGGTGCCAATACTTCTAGAGTGGAATAGATAGATAGATAGATAGATAGATAGATAGATAGATAGATGGGTGCCAATACTTCTAGAGTGGAATAGATAGATAGATAGATAGATAGATAGATAGATGGGTGCCAATACTTCTAGAGTGGAATAGATAGATAGATAGATAGATAGATAGATAGATAGATAGATGGGTGCCAATACTTCTAGAGTGGAATAGATAGATAGATAGATAGATAGATAGATAGATAGATAGATAGATAGATGGGTGCCAATACTTCTAGAGTGGAATAGATAGATAGATAGATAGATAGATAGATAGATAGATAGATAGATGGGTGCCAATACTTCTAGAGTGGAATAGATAGATAGATAGATAGATAGATAGATAGATAGATAGATAGATAGATAGATGGGTGCCAATACTTCTAGAGTGGAATAGATAGATAGATAGATAGATAGATAGATAGATGGGTGCCAATACTTCTAGAGTGGAATAGATAGATAGATAGATAGATAGATAGATAGATAGATAGATAGATAGATAGATAGATAGATGGGTGCCAATACTTCTAGAGTGGAATAGATAGATAGATAGATAGATAGATAGATAGATAGATAGATAGATAGATAGATAGATGGGTGCCAATACTTCTAGAGTGGAATAGATAGATAGATAGATAGATAGATAGATAGATAGATAGATAGATAGATAGATAGATGGGTGCCAATACTTCTAGAGTGGAATAGATAGATAGATAGATAGATAGATAGATAGATAGATAGATAGATAGATAGATAGATAGATGGGTGCCAATACTTCTAGAGTGGAATAGATAGATAGATAGATAGATAGATAGATAGATGGGTGCCAATACTTCTAGAGTGGAATAGATAGATAGATAGATAGATAGATAGGGTGCCAATACTTCTAGAGTGGAATAGATAGATAGATAGATAGATAGATAGATAGATAGATAGAGTGGAATAGATAGATAGATAGATACGGTGCCAATAATTATGAAGCTGACTAGATAGATAGATAGATCTCTGATGCGCGCACCCGTCTGACCACGCGAGCGCTCGTGCACGCGCTTCTGCCGACTATTAATCACGTCCCTTCTGTCTTTCTTTGTGCGCGCGTCCGCCTCAAAACCGCACAAAAGCGACCCGGAAGTGCAGAAATAACTGACTTATCCCTCTGACTTTACACTTTACACTGTAACGGCTTTACAGTGTCATTTATATAGTCTTTATGCATGAATAACCGGGGAACAAAAGGAGGAAAATCCTTCTCTCCTGTAACTGTAACACAGACAAACAGCTGAGTTTATAACACCACTGATGTGTGTGTGTGTGTGTGAGACAGAGAGAGAGAGAGAGAGAGAGAGAGCTGTCTTGTGTGTTAAATGAAAGTAACATGATATTTAAAAGTGTAATGTAAACACTAGGTGTGAATGTGGAGCTAACAGTGAAAGCTAACACATCCAGAAATTAACGTTTACTCTAAGTTTCCGCTAATAAATGTAAAAAAACCCGCAGATGAATGAGTTTAGAGTGATAGAGTGATGCTTCTGCTTTACCTTTAGCGCTGTGTCCCGTCATGGTGTTGTTTTATTCCGGGATTTTAAAGCCCAGAGAGAGGATGAGAGGAAAGCGGCTGCAGCTCCACTGCTTCTCTGCGCTCACTTACACATTCAAACTGCAGCTCGTGCGGGACAGCAGCCCTCCTCCAGCTGTCAACACACCGCACAGACTGGCAGCTGCGCCAGCCAATCACAACGCGCTCTGCGAGTCCGGCTGACCAATAGCACAGAGGCAGGGGCGGGATCCATTTAATTTCGGACAGAGACGATTCTGTAGAAATCTATCTATCTATCTATCTATCTATCTATCTCCATAATTATTGGCACCCCATCTATCTATCTATCTATCTATCTATCTATCATCTCCAGAATTAATTATTAAACCCCACCCATCTGTCCATCAGCTCCATAATTATTGGCACCCTATCTATCTATCTATCTATCTATCTATCTATCTATCTATCTATCTCCATAATTATTGGCACCCCATCTATCTATCTATCTATCTATCTATCTATCTATCTAATTATTGGCACCCCATCTATCTATCTATCTATCTATCTATCTATCTATCTGGTCAGCTCTATAATTATTGGCACCCTATCTATCTATCTATCTATCTATCTATCTATCTATCTATCTATCCAGCTCCATAATTATTGGCACCTCATCTATCTATCTATCTATCTATCTATCTATCTAATTATTGGCACCCCATCTATCTATCTATCTATCTATCTGGTCAGCTCTATAATTATTGGCACCCTATCTATCTATCTATCTATCAACAATCATCTCCAGAATTAATTATTAAACCCCACCCATCTGTCCATCAGCTCCATAATTATTGGCACCTTATCTATCTATCTATCTATCTATCTATCTATCTATCTATCTATCTATCTATCTATCTATCTATCTATCCAGATCCATAATTGTTGGCACCCCATCTATCTATCTATCTATCTATCTATCTGGTCAGCTCTATAATTATTGGCACCCCATCTATCTATCTATCTATCTATCTATCTATCTATCAACAATCATCTCCAGAATTAATTATTAAACCCCACCCATCTGTCCATCCCTCTGTACAAAAGCACTACGTACAATCCTGCTGTATGACACATTTATTGAAAGATGAACATCAGTTTTTTTTTTGCAGTCCGGCAAAGCAAATGAAGAGAAAAGGAAAAACATAAAGGTTTAAGTAACAATATTGTATTAAACCTTCATATTTCTCAAACTGCTGCACAGCCACAACTACATCAAAATCACAGCATTGGCCTAAAGACGTATCTGTGGTTATGCAATTGTTAGTTCATTAAAAAACACACACACGCACACACACAAACAAATTTTGTGATTGGCATCTCAGTGTCTGGAGCTTTCATGTTACATTCGCTGTGTATAACAACACAAAGACATGTTTATAAACAAAAAGGAGGAAATATAAATGAAAAACATGAACATGGTCTGGATAATCTCAATCAGTCCAAAAAGTATGAATCATAATCAGTAATGTGGCTCTTCTGCTTTCACTGACACTGTTTATTTAGAGCTACGATCCAATATTTTACACTCATACAGTCCGAAAAAGAAAGAAAGAAATGCTGATTACATTCCTGCATGGCTGACAGGAAAATGAACACCAAAGAAAATCAGAATAACATAAAACCCTGACTCCAGCAAAGCTATGAGCCAATGAGTTATGAGTTATGAGCCGAGCTCTTGTGGGTCCTGATTTTCACTTTTTCACTGTTTAATCAAGAGTAAAGAGACAGACAAGCAGACTGAACATCTGTATTTGACTTATCTGGCCAGATCTGACTCACATACATACATACACACACACATACACACACACACACACACACACACACACACACACACACAAAAAAAAAACTCCAACAGCTGTTCAAATAAAGCAAAACTTCCATGCAACCCAACAAAGCATGGTCCATCAGGGAACCTTTCCTGCACAAATTTATTCACAAAAGTGACAAAAATATATACGCCCTACAACGTGAGTGGAAACATTTGGCCATGACAGGACAGGTGAGGAGGACTAGATATCCCTAGAAAAAAATCATTTTTCACTCATACACATACTTTTTGCAAATGATTAGATGTATTCGCTCATAATGTTACATAAATGTGACGTGACATTTTCTATTGCTTTGCAGTAAAATATATTAAAATGTAAGGATCATGATAGTGAACAACAAAAATCTCCACCACAGACATTTATTTAACGGGGTAGTCTTACTAAAGAAAGAATTCATATTTATCATTTAAAGGAGCAGTGTGTAATATTCAGAGCCCTCTGCTGCTTGTGTGGTGAATTGCACTCGCAATAAAAACATAACCGACCACTCATGGCATGTGAGTTGCCTTTTAAGGAAAAAGGGGCGGGGCTGAGCAGTACTGGTTTGGAGCTAATTTCAGGGACAGAAAAATGAAAACAGAGAAATGAAAAATTATTATTGTTGTTGTTGTTGTTGTTGTCATTATTATTATTATTATTATTATTATTATTATTATTATTATTATTTAAAAAAAATAGGCAGCTATGTTGAATAACAATGTTGTAAGTCAAAATGCCATGTAAGTTGCCTTTTAAGGAAAAAAGGGGGCAGGGCTGAGCAGTACTTGTTTAGAGTAAATTTCAGGGCCAGAACAATGAAACCACTAGCCTTAAAAAATAAAATGAATTAAATTTAAAAAAGGTATTATTGTGAATTACATTTTTACTAAAGTTACCTCTAAAGGCGTATGAATATTACAGATCTAGATACATTTTTTTAAAACATTACAAACTGCACCTTTAAAAAAAATAGCAAAAAAAAAAAATCCCCACAAAATAAAGGCCAAGATAGTCTTTATCAGAGCTTATAGGATTTGAACTTGAGCCTTAACCACAAAGGCATTTTAATGAATCTTACATTTATTTTGAACTACAGTTTGACATTCATTTAGACACAAAAAACACAATTTTGCAATTTTTGGAATAATGATTGGAGAGTGTATTCCTCATCTCACACCCACATGATTAAGGCTTTTCGTAAATCAGATTTATGAATGAATTGAAAGCAAAACCAACCAATCATGTACCAAAGGATGCGTACGATACAGTCTGAACTCATCATGATCTCATTTCATTTCATCAGCATATCATGCTCTAGCTATTTTTACATTGTATGTACACACATTTATTCAGAAACAGAGAACGCAAAGATGCAGCGTTTGGGTTGCAGTGATGTGTCACTGAACCGCTTCACAAATGCTTATTGTTTTTTATATATATATATGTATATGTATATAAGCATAAAGCTACAGTTGAAGGTAACCTTGGCGTGTCTCCTTCTGCGATGCTGATGAGTTTAATGAGTTTAGTGAGTTTCACGGCAAAAATAGAGTACAAAAATATTCCGAAGAGCATGATCGAAGAGGCTAGAGCGTGTGCCGATAAAGTTTGAGAATATATCTGATTTGAAATAATATAACGTATGAAAAAAGCCATATTTTTTACTTATTGGTTCATCAATCAGGTTTTTGATATAACTCCATAAACCACCATTTTTAATCTGAGTGATGCCACTGGAAAAAAAAGAAAGATGAAGAAAGTGAAGAGCTGAATACGTTAGAAAATGCTTTGTTAGATCTGAACTCATGCTAGTAAGCGTCTAATACACCGCAGTTAGCATGATAAATATCTAACTCAGGATAACGTGTGCAGTATGTCAGAGTATAAACCTGTCACAATCATTAAACTGTCAGAAAAATTAATGATTCATTAATTAATGATTTAATGCCATTTCCTGTTGAATTTATGCCACTTGTTATATACTGTATGCATGTAATAACACATGGCACATACAGTTCTTTACAGACATTGGGACCATTAATCACGCTGGATACGAGCAATTTTATGCGTAAATTGTTCGTAGGTGCATTTACAAACAAATTTGCTTAGCCACAAAAAAACAGTTATTTTGAAAAACATATTCTATATATATTCTACATTTTGCTCTGGAATTTGTGCAAATGTCCGTATAAGGAGAATTAATTGGCTTCAAATCTTCTAATTGTGGATGAGATTTTGTGGATACAGATTATGCTGTTGAGTTTAAATCACTTTATTTATCTCAATTACATACCAATTTAATGAAACATTTATTTTATATTAATGATTTGAAAGAAGGTAATTCCAAAAAGAAATCCATAAAATAAGAAAAAAAACAACTAGCCATTGCTTGAGAAGAACATAATGGCACCTAATAAAAGAAGGCGGTGTTTACGCGTGTCTATGGAAGCTGAAGCGCTGCAATGGCTGAGCTGCATTACTGGAAGATTTAGCGTGTGCCGCACTTTCAACATGCGCTTTCGTCATTGTTAAACAGATAAATTCACACATTTACAATTTTTTTGTTTTAATTTATTTTGAATGTATTTATTTTCTGTCCATTGTTAAAAGTGATATACAAATAAAATTGAATTGAATTGTCGCCATTTTGTGGTTTTCAGCTCTCTGTGAGCTTTTATGGAGTTTTGTGGGTGTGGTTAATAATAAAACAGCTGTGCTGTGATGACGCATTTGATTTTCCTCGTAAGCTGTAATTCGCAGGTTGGAATGACATCATTTTTGACCTCAGCGATTTTTTTTCCCCTCGTCTACATGTTCGTCTTTTGTTAGCAACAAGCTAGCCAGCTAACTGTGATGAGTGATGTATATTTTCTTCCCCACAACTGTACAGTCAGTGTTATAGATTTAACAAGCGAATACGTCTGTATGTTGATTGATTTAAAGCTAACACAGTACAGTGTAACTCATTTAAAGTTAAGAAGTGCTGCTTTGTTTACTGTTGATACTGTGAGCGGCCATGTTGATTTGATGTCACTCTGTAAACAGGAGAGGAACTCGCAGTTGAGAAGACTATTCCGAGTTGACGAGTAGTTGAGGGGGCGTTTCCTTTGGCTGTTACTGGTTGGAGGTTGGGAATTACAAGTTACAACCTCGAGTCGAACGCAGCATGAATGCGTTTGGTAATTTATGGTTCACTGGCGTTCATCAACGTACAACAATAAAATTCTTTTGTGAATTTTGCCATAAAATTTTAGTTCAGTTTGACCCACGAAATCATTTACACAAAACTTTACTAAAAGATGTGTAAGTAAAGATAGTAAGTAAACTGAATTTATACTGCATGTCAAGTTTTTTAAAACCATGGAGATTTTTTTGTTTGTTTTTATTACAGTTTACGCACTAATAGCTGTTAAACAAGAGAGGAAAAATTAAACAAAAATGTTCCATAAAATCCCTAGACGTTAGTATTTATGGACCTATTCACTGATCGTAATGAGACTCTAATGTGAATTAGCGCTTTATTAAAGTTGAGTGCACTTATTTAATAAAGCCGTTTCTGTAAAAGTGCAAAAGTATCTCGCAGTTGATATTAGACAGTGTTAGTGTCACATGCGTTGCAAAAGAATATCTTGTGTGCTAACAATACCTAATTTGTGAACCAGATCAGCCTTTTTTTCTCCCAATAAAATAAAAACAAGAAGTCAACAAGAGAAAACATTTCTCAGTTCACCTATAGTCAGTTCTTACTTAGATTTTCTAATTCTAGAGGATTGTAGTCAGGTTTAACACCAAAAGGATGTTCAAAAACTGTTGACTAACAGCGTGTCTGATTTATAGACTGAAGAAAGAATTATGCTGCCTTCATGTGCTATGGGAATTATTCTACTTTCCAATTCTCAAGTGGTAATTACGAGTACGTCATGTTCACATGCTTTGATGACAGAAAGAACATGAAACATGGACGACGCCAGGTTCATTCATACATATTACTTTTTTCTTTTACTTTTATTTTGACACCATAACACATATTACTCAGTTAGCTAGCCTGCATAGAACCATGCATCGAATGGTTGCTGATATACAACGATGAATATGACCAAAACTGCAAGTGCTAACAATTAGCTGCTTTTAGAAAAATGAACAAAACCTGATAGTCAGTACAGAAACTGTTCTCTCCTCCGCCATGCTGAAGGTTTAGGACTCCTCACAGCTCAGAAACTCAGGAATCAAAATTATCTCAGAGTTTCCCAGTCGTAATTACAGCTTGAGGGGTCTTTGCAACTTCCTAGTGGGAAACTCATATTTACGATAATTCTGATAGCATGTGAAGGCAGCATTTCAAGGCCACAAGTTCTAACTCGGAAAATTTAAACCATAGGACTGAAACGCCACTCAGTGTTTTCTGAATCATTAGCAATAACTATGGATTATTGAATATGTGGCAGGCTGTAAAACAGGCCGTATGCTTTCCAATTTGTGTTTTTTCGTACATTTATGTAAATATATGACTGCAGATTGTAATGGTTAAACACTATCATCTCAAATCATATCTATTAGCTAATTATGTAATGATTGTGACAGGCAGCTGAGGAAAATGGAGGAAAAGACAGATAAAAACAGAAAAATATGTAATGATTGGATAAAAATGGAGATGAAGGGCTTTCCATAGCAAACACACACACACACACACACACACACACACACGAAATCGTACAGCTTATATACCTCACATATAGATCCTTATTGCAGTTATCTGAAAGGTGAGCGAGATCAGGGAACAGGAGAGACGTACACACTGTAGATGGTTTTCCTTCCCCATCAGAACAGATATAACGTGGCATTCGCACAGAAAGCTACCATGGCTAACACTGAGGCTGTGAAGTGACGGTGTAAATAACACACTCCTCCTTTCTTCAGCGTTATGACAGCAGGTACGCAGCGCAGCAGAATGGAAGTGCATATATGTATGTATATATATATATATATTTTTTTCACTCTTTCACTTATTTCTGCATATACGTAGACTGATTGAGGAGAACCTCCTCGTTTATCTTCTCTCTCAGTTCTCTCGGGGGCGTAGTGGTGGTGTTAGTGGTGGTGTCGGTGGTGTTGATGGTGGTTAGAACAAGCGAGCTTTTTTCTTCAGTTCGTTTCTCTTCCACAGAGCCAAGCGGTCGAACTGTGCGATGGTCATCCCGAACACCTGGAAGAACTCGTCTGGGGACAGGTGCCTCTGAAAGAGAGCAAAAAAAAATAATTAATAAAATCATTAACGCTTGCATTTCTAATGTTCACAGTAACACAATGACAAGTCAGGGTGTGGGCGTGGCCTGTCCAACTTTTTTTTTTTTGAAAATATCAAATCAAATGTCGCTTGCTGCTGTCGCTGCTGTACATACAACCAAAGTGAATGATTGTCACTTCATTAAGTAATTGTGAGTGTGAACGTAGGGTAACTCTGAGGAAGCAACATGAGTGGAGATGGCAACATGGCAACATGGCTGACAAAAAATTGAGAATAAATAGAGTTTTACCACAAAAATTCATGATAGGGAATAAGTCTGGTTCCAAGAGGCTGAATTTATTTTAATTTTTTTAATTAAAAAAGATGGGGGTAAAAAATAACTCTTTGTTTATCAACAGATTGTTGGTTCTTGTGTTAAGTGTACACTGCCACCTAGTGTATGGATGTCCCAAGCGTTTCATTAATAACTCGCAGTCAGTGAGTGAAATTTTTTTTTCAAGGCCGGACCTCACACAATATTTCCAAGAAAAAAATATGCTCATATTGTGTTTCCAATGTTATATTTTGCACTTTGCCAAATTTCCATGAATAAGTTGAAGTCATACTACAAAAAATGACATATCAGTAGTGCAGGTGACCTAATAACACATCTATCAAAATGTGAATAACTAAAAAAAAAAAAGTTTTTTTTTTTTGTAGACCAGACCACAGCCCATAACAATGTGCATCACTAATTAAGCTTTACTCATAAATCATTTGTTTGACTGTTTACAAAAGAAATCTTGTATTCATGAAAATCCCATAATTTCAGAAAAAAAAACCCCACTTGTATCCTACTCGTGCTCCTGAGTGGGTGTAAATTTATACATCAGAAGATTAACTAATGTAAAACTTTGACTTCATCGACTTCAAATCATATCATTTGCAAGGACTAAGAATATCACTGAGAAAGTTTTGGGAAAACTAGTCATTTTATTGGCATTAATCAAAGAATATGACAAATAAAGAAAGCGAGCCCATAAAGAACACAAACCCATAAATGAAGACAAATAAAACTAATCGTTCAATTATAGCAAAAGAAATGGCACCTTATAAGTGAGAACAGGTGGGTCTGTCTGCGCAGAGCCGTAAACCGTAAACAAACGCCTCATCTGACAGAAGATTAAAGTCACGCTTATGAGGAAAAGGATGTTTAAAGACCAGAAAGTGGCTAATAAATCAGTTCTGTTTGCCACGGCATCTTCTTTTAACGCTGCATAACACTTCCAGCACATCAGCCGAGACACTTAAAACGATTGAAAACAGCGGTTTCCCTTGTGACGCGCTCGGTGTGCATCATCACCTGGTTACAGTGCAGATCTTTTTTCCACCTTTTTTCACATCACATCATTTTCTTGTCTCCTCACTTAATTCATGTCTAATTCAAATTTTCTGTAATTTGTCTCTAGATTTTGAATTTTCCTCAAAATAACTTCCACTTTTGCCTTTTCTCTTATTGCTCCTTTCGTGCTCCCAGCCCTCTGTGCATATGACCTTTTATGGAGTTTTGTGGGAGTTACTAAATGCAAACGTATCAGGAACAAGCTTTGCCCTTTGCACAGGTGATTAACATACACACGCTAATATGAAGAAAACCAGCCTTTCTGAAACTTTTATAAAGCCAGCAGAAATATTTAGACATTCATAAAACTTCAGTAAAGAATTGATAAATGATGCCTAATGTTTGCATATAATTTTTACTCATTAATCTGTTAAACAGCTTTGCTGCTTGATGTCAGGAAGCCTTCTGCCCTCACTGCTGCAGCCCGGCTACCAAACGACCCTCATGCTGGGACCCAGCCATATCTTCCAGAGTTCGAAACTTAATCAGCTCTGACCGCGTGAGCAGATTTTTCTACTTACAGCATCTGCGTGCAGTGAATTTCACTCTGGATTAAAGAGTGGAACAGATGACATGGTGCACGGTGATGATGGTCACAGCAGTCTGTCCACAGAACTCAACTCATAACTTACAGACATCCAGGGCCTTTGCGTGTGTGTGTGTGTGTGTGTTTGTGTGTGTGTGTGTGTGTGTGTTTGTGTGTGGTTTTGTAGCTCTATGTCTCTATGAACAATGACATTTGGGGACATTTGGCTGGTCCACACAAAGGAAAGTACTTTTTTTTCCCTTTCAAAACATGCAGCTTTTATTTAAAAAGCCGAAAGAGCCAAAGAGGCGTGATTTTTATTTAACTACAGTAATGCACAAGATGGTAAAACCAGCGTGTGTGTGTGTGTGTGTGTGTGTGTGTGTAAGGGAGTGTAGAACGCCGTGGGTGAATACGTCAGGGTTACAGGATGTGAACTGGATTTGAGGCATCAGTTAGTGTTTGTTAGCTCAGTCCAGGCCGCAGGAGGTAGAATAACAGACGCGTGTGGCTTTTACAGACCGCTAGAAAGATGAAACTGCTGAAATCATCAGGCTTTCGTAATTCTCATCAGGGTGTTGTCAGCATTCCCCTGGAGAGGCTGACGGTATTCCCTCCTGCAAGAGAAACAAACTGATCTCCTGTCCTAACCAAACGAGTGCAGTCTTAACACACACACACACACACACACACACACATACACACTGATCATTTACTCCAAACACAAAGCTGATAACCCCACAGCTCATAATTCAGTCCTGAAAATCAGCATCTCATGACCTCTGACCTCTCCCTGATAGTTCTGTCACAACAGTTTGACTCCTAAACGCTACAGTTTTTTCACAGAGACCGTCCACCTGTCTGTGATCGGCCCACACTCACAAGCGTCTTCTGTTCATTCGTTCCGTGTGTCACGTCATGACATCGGCTCAGCTCACAGCGTCTCTTAAACACTGAAGTTTACTTATGACTGCGTGTTTGGCGGTGCTTTTCTTTTTGTTTGTTGATGGATTGCTGGTCTACAGTACGTCCTGTAAAGAATGAGAAAACTGCAGGAAATTTCATGGGTAAGTGGCGAGTTGAAACACGGATGTCTAGCAGAATCCACACATTTCCAGAATAAACGTGTATATGTGTGTGATTCGTGTTTGAACCCCTGAAAGATGTTATGACAGCTCTAAAGGCTTATTCAAAGGTGGCTGGAATAACACACCTACAGTGTATCTAATATATACAGTACATATCAAATAATGCATTAATTGAGCTATAAGGATGTTCAGAAAACATCAAACACCTCAGTCATCCAATGAGCGTGTCCTTTAATTTGTTTAATCACAGTTTATTGGCTATCAGCTGCTATGGTGAGAAACAGGATTAACCAATCAGGATCGTGTATTTTTCCCATTTCTTTCTGAAACCAGCTAAATACACTCCACGCTCAGGGATATCGAGGTGACGGTTGGTAAAGTGCAAGAGGTTTACTACAGGAGGAGGAAAAGAGAAATAGATCTATCACTATTTTAATAATTTTCACTGGAACTACGGCTTCTAACGTTATTAATGTAGTTAGATTGGTTGACTGTAGGTCGTGCCTTAAATAATTACATAACAAATTCTGAGTACCATCACTGCTCCTACTGTACTTATCAGTTTAATCGTACCAAAACAAAACATTTATCTTAATCGGAATGGAGTAAACCAACTGAGGCCAAAAAAAAAAATCTACCCAATCAAACGAGATGGATGAACTTTTTAATAATAAGTTAAAAGGAAAATCGCAATCTAAAAACTTCTACGAAGTTCTACAAGTTCTATGAAGAAGCCAAGTTTATGTGCACATCATAAAAGATGTAACATGATTAAGATATTGGATCTGAAGTAAGGGACAACCAGCTAATAACTCGTGACAGAATGATGACTCACGTTTTCTTGGACAGCTGTGGCTTTGCGCTGTGTGTCTCTGGATGGTAAAATATGACCTTTTATCCATAAGCAGAACAAATAAAATCTGTTATGGCTGTTATATCACTGTGCATGTTGGATTTAATAATGGTTTGGCTTTTAGACTGGAGAAAAGGTGGACCAGTTATTCAAATTGGTTTGTCCAAGAACTATATCACTGTTACAGAGATACCAAGATGAAGTATGACAGAGACGGAAAAACAAATGAATTATGAGGGAGAAACGGCACATTAGCATTCCAGCAAAGCTTCATGTAAATGAGAAGCGGATGTTCTCGGACAGCAGACAATCTGCAGACTGTTGAACGTGCCGTTGCTTTCACTAGGTTTCATTCCAAATCAGTGCAGAAGGAGACGGACACCTGATGCAAGGTGAACTATCCCCCTAAAACAAACATCAAACCTCCACACTGGTTAATTATTATAATTTATTCAATACACAAAAGAGTATTGGTTAAAAATAGGTATATTTAAAAAGTGTACAAACATCATGATTCTTAGCTCGTTTTGGGCAGGGCTCTGTCCATTCCATTTTCCGTACCGCTTATCTTACACTGGAAGGAGTGCCAACCCATAGCAGGGCACAATCACACACACACACACACACACACCCATTCACACACTACGAACAATTAAGAAATGCCAAACAGCCTACGACGCATGTCTTTGGATTGGGGGAGGAAACCCGACGAAGCATGGGGAGAACATGCAAGCCACACACACACACACACACACACACACACACACAGGGCAGAGGTGGGATTCAAACTCCCAGCCCTGGAGGTGCGAGACAATAGTGCTAACCACTAAGCCACCTTTTTCCCTGGATGGGGCTCATAATCGCAATTAGTGTTCACATAGAAGCAATCCTTCTGAACTGTGGACCGACTGCACAACATACATTGATAAGGTGTTCCATCTCCTCCACTGATAATACCAACCCTTTCCTTACGATCATGTAATGTGAGAATTTGAAGCAATCTTGTTACTCAGTGTGTAGCACTGAGAAGGCATAGCTTCAGCATCTGATGATGACATCACCAGGGGCTGAAGCGGACAACAGGACCAGGGATCGGTTCTCTGGACTGCTTCCGGGAAATTTCCAGAAACACTAACTAAATATATCCAAAAGCTCTAGTATATACAGTCTGTTTTAACCTGCTTATATTCTTTACTTTCTGGACAGCTAAAAACGCACTTGTATTTCAGAAACACATTCCCAGAATGACCAGCTGCCTGTGAAAGAAGTGTTTTGTGTAAGTGCAGTGTGAGTGTACCGTGAGAGGGTTTAACAGTAACAGTACCTCCAGCCTGGTGCGGTCCACATCACGCGGCAGCTTCACTCTTACTCTGTGTGTCACAGCCAGCATGTCATATGGGTACACCTATAAACACACACATCACACACGTTGTACTGTTTAATAACTCTTATATCAACACTTTGCTTTAACATGCATTAAAACCAATCTAATGCTACAATGGAAATCAGACTCACCTTGTACTCTGAGGAAAGGAATCGAGGATAGAGAATGAAGCAGAGACAAACACAGAGAGAGAGAGATACAAAAGATTGTCAATCTGGCACATATTTCGCTTTTCACTCTGGGATAAATCTCAAGGTTTATAAGGCAAAAGGCAAAATAATAATCTACGGTTTAGACACTTATCAGCCATAACATTAAAACCATCTGTCTAATATTGTGTAGGTCTCCTTTGTGCTGCCAAAACAACTCTGACTGTCGAGGCATGGACTCCACAAGACCTCTGAAGGTCATGAAGGTGAAGGTGTGGTATCTGGCACGTTAGCAGCAGATCCTTTAAGTCCTGTATGTTCCGAGGTGGGGCCTCCATGGATCAGACTTGTTTGTCCAGCACGTCCCACAGATGCTCGATCGGATTGAGATCTGGGGAATCTGTGGCCAAGTCAACGCCTTGAACTCTTTGTCATGTTCCTCAAACCATTCATGTACAATTTTTACAGTGTGGTAGGGAGCATGATCCTGCTGAAAGAGGCCACTGCCATTAGGGAACACTGTTGCCATGAAGGGGTGTATTTGGTCTGCAACAATATTTAGGTAGGTGGTACGTGTCAAAGTAACATCCACATGAATGCCAGGACCCAAGGTTTCCCAGCAGAACATTGCCCAGAGCATCACACTACCTCCAACTTCTTCCCATAGTGCATCCTGGTACCATCTCTTCCCCAGGTAAATGATGCACACACACCTGGCCGTCCACGTGATGTAAAAGAAAACAGGACTCATCAGACAAGGACGCCTTCTTCCATTGCTCCATGGTCCAGTTCTGATGCTCACATACACATTTTAAGCAATTTCGGCGGTGCACAGGGGTCAGCATGGGCAGTCTGACCGATCTGCAGCTACGCAGCCCCATACGCAGCAAGCTGTGATGCACTGTGTGTTCTGACACCTTTCTATCAGAACCAGCATTAACTTTTTCAGCAGTTTGTGCTACAGTAGCTCTTCTGTGGGATCGGACCAGATTTGCTATCCTTCGCTCCCCACGTATTAATGAGCCTGGGGCACTCATGACCCTGTCGCTGGTTCACCGGTTGTCCTTCATTGGACCACTTTTGGTAGGTACTAACCACTGCATACTGGGAACACCCCACAAGACCTGCCGTTTTGGAGATGCTCTGACCCAGTCACCTAAACATCACGATTTGGCCCTTGACAAAGTCTCTCAGATCCTTACACTTGCCCATTTTTCCTGTTTCCAACACCTCAACTTCAAGAACTGACTGTTCACTTGCTGCCTAATATATCCCACCGCTTGAGAGGTGCCATTGTTACGAGACAATCAATGTTATTCATGTCACCTGTCAGTGGTTTTAATGTTATAGCTGATCGGTGTATGATATATATTATACCTCTCATTGCCCCCCAGTTGGAGTCATGGTCATCCTCTCCAAGATCAGCCGCCTAGAAAGGGCAGACAGAAAAAAAAAATCAATTAAATCAATGACTGAAAGATTCCGGCTGCTTCGTAAGTTTGTGCAATTAAAGTCACGAAAACCATCTCACGGATGTTCCTCTTTAATTTCCTGAGGTTAAAGGTCACAGACTAATGCAAACTGAGGCTTTAATATCTGGCTGACGTGCTGTTATATTAGCTCCATCACTAGTTTTCACTCATGCAACAAACTGCAAACTGTCTCTGCTCAGCTAATAAATAATAGAGTGATACAGAACAGTGGGTGCCAACACTTTCCAAACACATGCTATCTCAATCCTGCACTTCTGGTGCAGCTGCTCTAAAAGAAGTACAATGTTAAAAAGGAAGGACAAGGAAATGTGTGTTTTAGAGGATAACACTGTAAACTGTGTGCACAATGCTGCCACCTAGTGTACAACACACTACCACTTCCTGTCTCTGCTCCCTGAGAGATGCTAAGTAAGGAATAAAACACTTGAGGGTGAGCTGTTATAGGAAAATAATCAACAACAAGGTTGTGATGAACAAGAGTTAGTGTTTCCATCCTGATATTGATTATTTTCATTTAAAAGCACACCATGAAGCGTTTTATTCCTTGAAAATGACAATTCGCCAATAACTTTATTTTTTATTTATTATTAAATGACATTTTTACTATATTATAGTTAATAGAACACCTGCAAATCAGGTTCTCACTTACGTTATAGCAGCTATAAACAGTCGTTCCCTCACCAGCCTCTCTTTTTATTCTCTCTTGAAGTTAATAAGACAAAAATAATAAAAACGCAGCTTTTCATGTTACTGAAAAAAACGCAAAGCGTAAACTCTTCTGTCCTGAAGGTGTCGCTAAACCTGGGTTCAAAGCACTGACACTGGAGACTCCTTCCGTAAATGCATGGAGCGTACACCGTACAAGTCCCTGTGAATGAGCGGTTACTATAGAAACGATAACGTATTAGAACAAGTGCATTAATATAAACCTGTAGCGCAGCTGCACTACTGTCAGAGCTGCTGTTATAGAAACTAGAGAATTCAAAAGCGCTCTGGTTTAATAAAGATTTACTCTGTCTGTGCTTCCTGAGCTCATCGGTATCTTATTTCCATTTTATTGACAACACAGCCTCTGTGTCCTCTCTAAAGTACGCAGACAGAGAGTATTGGTGAACTACATCCTCAGTCAAATCGAGTTTCAGCGTCTCTATCGTGATCCATATGTGCGATTAGAGGACATCATCCTTGTCCTCACAGCTGGAGGACTTTTATAACCAAACAAAAGTCGTCATCACTGACACAATGGATACGTGACCACAGCTGTTACACCCAAAGCACACACATGTGGAGAGAGATTGCAGACAGATGTAGAAGCTGGATATGTCATCTCACACCTCACACCTCACACAGCAGGAGAAAGGTTCGTGTAAGGATCTGCAAGAGAAGCGTACTTTACCTTGTAGATGCCGTTATGCCCGTAGCCTGGGAGTGAAGCAGACTTATTGTAGGGGAAATCTGTAACAGATATGAGAAAGCTACTTTTCAGACCAGACCTGTGTGAGAAGTGGAATTAGTGTCACTGCGTCTGGGAAAACCCATCAGATGTCACTGCGGCTGAATTCTGGCAAACAGCCAAAGATCAAAACATTGGGGATTTCATCAAAATGGAGATTTTCTTCCTATGACACACTGACCAGAGAGAAAAAATATCCTGTGCCTGCTCTGTTTTTCATTGTAAATAATTCACTAAAATTTTTATTTGTAAATAATTCACAAGAGCTCCTTGTTTTTCACTTCTAAAGCTTATGGTTTGCAATTATGGTGTTGAAAATAAACTGTACCAAAAAAAAGAGTATTTACTTCATTTACTCAATAAACATTAGCATTTTTATAGGTGATTTTCATCAGTACAGGATCTAAGAGTAAAATATGATAAAAAGCAAAGGTAATGCTGAAAAAAGATGGCACACTTGAAGTAAAAACATACTGCAAAAATTAATCGTTAGGAAAACGTTCAAAAGTACCTTAGACTTGAAATCATAAATATATCTCACCGACATGACGTGTATTTTTGTTTACGTTTTAATCTTTCTTAAGCTTTCGACAGAGATCATGTTGCGTAATGCCAAGTGCGCACACACACGCACACACACACACACACGACACAATCGCTGGTAGACGAGGCGTCACTCTGACACTAGCAGACTGCGACGGCATTGTAGTGCCACTGTTTATAATAAAAATACAAGATTTTGAGAATAAAGTTTTAATATTTCGAAAATAAAGTCATAATATTATGAGAAAAAAGTCATAACAGTATGTGAAAAAGTTGCAATATTTCAAGAATAAAGTCATACTATATATTAAGAAAAAGGCCATAATATTTTGAGAATACAATCACAATATTTTGAAAATAAAGCCATAATATCTTTCAAAAAGTCATAATATTATGAGAAAAACTCACAATATTTTGCGAATAAAGTCATAATATTATGAGAAAAAAGTCATAACAGTATGTGAAAAAGTTGCAATATTTCAAGAATAAAGTCATACTATATATTAAGAAAAAGGCCATAATATTTTGAGAATACAATCACAATATTTTGAAAATAAAGCCATAATATCTTTCAAAAAGTCATAATATTATGAGAAAAACTCACAATATTTTGAGAATAATGTCATAATATTAAAAAAGTCACTGTTATGAGAATAAAATCTTAATATTTCATGAAAAAATTAATAATATCTGATATTATGAGAAAAAAAAGACAGAATAAAGTTAATATTTAGAGAAAAACATTTTTTTTCTCAAAAACTTTTTTCTTGTAACATGATGACATTTTTCTTGAAATGTTACAGTGTTATTTTCAAAATCTTATAATTTAATTTTTTAAACAGTGGCCCAAAAACGTTGTCGTAAGCAGACAGTGATACGCTACTGCGTTGCATTTTATATGCGATTTATTCCCAAAACTTGATTTTTAGAAGAAAGACATCTGATATGTGTCTTTGTACACTTTCTATAGCTAGCTTGTGTGGAAATCGCACTCGTCTGGTGCTGAGCGTGAAACCACGGCCAGTAAACTAGCGACCTGCGTAGAGCGATTTGATTAGCGCGAGACAAAAATAAAATGGCTGCCGCTGTGAGCGCAGCTTTATCGTACATTCCTGACATTAAATCTGAACCTTTGTGACTTCCTGCTTCCTGTCTGCATTATGAACTGTGTTGAACGATGATCTTTTTTTTTTTTGACATGTGCGTTCAAAATAAGAGCCACATGTAAAATACGTCACGTGTCAATGTGGTCTACATGTGTACATTTTCCTGTCTGAATCATTCAGTCTTACAAATCACAACCTCATCTAGTAAAAATCCAGCATAAATAACCCTCTGTCCTCCATAGCGATGGGTCTGTATTATCGCTCACTGCTCTGAGAGTGATTTATCATCGCACTGGTGTAATTTACTGAAAGGCTGATCACTTCCTGTCTGGGCTAGCTCGCCTGCATTGGGTTTAAGACACTAAAGGAAGAGCTGATTGATCAGTTACTCACTGGGCTGAGACATATCCGTGGGCAGGCTGTGTGTGGAAGTCCTGGGGTCAATGTCCGGCGACTGTCCATCACTCTGACTCTTTAGAAGCGTCCAGCTAGTTCTGGTCTACGGACACACGCAACGCAAAGATCAGTAGAGGACATGCATCTGTATCTGTATCTGTATCTGAATCTGTTTACTGCTCGAACCTTCTGGAAAGCTTTCTATCTTCTATCTTTAATGTGACTGAGTAAGCAAGCTAACTGTGCTTCAAAACAACAATGCCTTTCCCAAGTCAAAAACTTAGGGCTACAGGTTACAACGATAGCCATGTAGTAATATTTTCCCAGATTTACTTTAGAACTGGGGTTTGTTACATTCCAGAAAGATGAGAAAAGTTCTCTGGATACGGTATGAGAATGTTACAGAGCTGGACTCGGCGCTGCTGCGAGTCAAAATCAGGTCCTTTAAGGAGCATTTCATTATAATGCCCTTATATAATACAATGATCTAAGAATATAATGATATTCTGAGAACATTTTCTTTTAATAACATCAGACAGCGAGCATTTAAGAATGATGAAAAAACACGTGCAATGAACGTACAAGGTTTAGACCGTTTTCCCAGATTCCCCACAGTATGCGTGTAAAATGTAAGCTTGTGTAACTATTTAATAATAATAATAATAATAATAATGATAATGAACAAACAGAGCTAATACCTTTCTGTCTACATCATCTCCATCTTGCCAGGAGGTTCTGGAGGCTGTTAAAAAAATGCACAATGCACCAATCAGCTTTTACATAAAACAGTAACGGCACGGTCACCCTCAGGAACAAACAGGAAAAGTATCATGCAACGTGCTTCACAAAAAATTACAAGAAAATAAAATACAAATTAAAATGTCACCTAAAGGATATCAGCTTACAGAACGTATTTTCAAACGTCATAAAGGAAAACGCTGAGTTAAGAGAAGAAACGTAGTAAGCCAAAAAAAAAAACATTTTAGGAGAAATAAAACACTAAGCGCAAAAAAAAATAAAAATAAATAAATAAAAAGTGTAGAAATGACTAGAAAAGACAATCAGATGACTCATAATATTACCAACACACCACAGTGATCTACACACAAGTCTTACAACAATCACTATGAATTACACAGATGTCTTCCACTGACTAGCCAAGGCCACTACGATGAGTCACACACATAAACCACAACACACTGTCCCATAGCAAAGGCACATGATCACAATAAAATGAGATGCTGTCAGTGAGTGGATGGATGAAGCCATGAAAATAAAAAACAACAAAATATATACAGTACTGTGCAACAGTCTTAGGCACCCTATTGTTTTTTTAGTACAAGCTTTGTTATAGATTTTTATTTTCTGACTTCTACATTATTGATTCAGTACAAAAACATGTTAGATCCAAACATTAGCACAAAATGAAATGTTAGAGAAAAATGTTTGTATGTCAGTAAAAAAAAAGCAGATAAAATGTTTTTCAGATAAAAACATAATGAAGGCTGCTGGGTTTCGCTGCAGAAATAAGAAGCGAGTCGACAGTCAAAGTCTCCAGAAGAACTGCGGCTGCTTCTGCAAGATGCTCAGTAACACTTCCAGCTCATTTCCTTATAAAACCGCACACACTGCACCTCAGATACTGTTTTTTAAAGCAAACATTCATTTATAACTGTTTACTGCTTTTTATCGTATTTTTTTTAAAATGTAGAAACATTTATTTTCATTATTTTTGAAGGCATCTTTGCTCTACAGCTTTTCTTTGCATGTGCCTAAGACTTTTGCACAGAACTGTATATACACTGTGTGCTTCCATAATCAGAGCTGATGGTTTGTAAAAGTAAAATAAAAAGAACTAAACTGCACTTAAAGTACCTCTGATTTTAAAGACGTAATAGTTAAATTGTATAACTCGTATCATTTCACTTAAACTTCTTGTACTTCTATAAAAAAAAGCCCTAATTCATGGAGTGATGCGCATGAAAACAGCTGCGACGTCACAAATTACTCTCAATGACGTCACACCAATCACGGCTCATATGCAAATTAATTAACTTAAAGATGACAACAAAACCTGAGAGGTAGGCTAGCTAAACATTAGTGATGAAGAAAATAGTTTTGGTTGTTATGGTAACGTTAGATTTGGACAGGATTACAAGAATTCACCGAGAAAACAACATGTAACTCGAGATTCTGATAATGAAATAACGAAACCCCTGCGAGGAATCCACGCGCTCTCGGGCTAGCTAGTGGAAACGCAGGAGGACGCAGGAGAAACGGTACAGTATATTCACGTATATATTTATAAATCTTGGAAGTTTGTAATGAACGCAGAGGTCTAGAGGTATTTTTAGGTTATTTGTAGGAAGTAAGGAATAAAACTTAACCAGGAAGTGTCCTGAAGTGTTTTTATTCCTTTTATACCACAGTCAGTGATTATTTTAAACAATGACACATCATAATTTTATCATTTTACAGTCACATTTATTGTTGTTGAATGTCTGCAGACCAAGTTTCTGCTCTGATTTGCGTTACAGCAGCTTTAAACAGTCGTTCCCTCATCAGCCTCTCTTTTTTCTGTCTCCTGAAGACAAAAAAAATCACAGTTTGTCGTGTTATTAAGTGTAAACTCGTCCATTCTGAAGACTTACTGGCTGTTACAAAGCGCTGAGACTGGAGACTCCTTCCATAAATGTTAAATAAACGTGTTTTTATGTGCAGTGTCGTACATAATGTATCAGAATGAGCGCATTAATATAAACCTGTGATTTGCAGCTGCACTACTGTCAGAGCTGCTGTTCTAGAAAATTAATCAACACCTTCTGACCAATCAGAATCCAGAATTTCACAACGCTATTTAGCACTGAGGTTTAGGAAGACGTGTTCAGGGGTACTTTAAGGCGAAAGTTTCACGTCACTCGTGTGGTTAGGTATGTGGTTATGTGGTCTGTAATGTGGTTAGGAATTTACAGCACAGTCTGAAATGGAAACCCCAGAACCAAAACAAAAGGTCAAAGGTCACCGGGTACCATGGCAACAAGATACCATGATAGCACCGGTATCATGCAACAGAGCATGCACAGAGTGATGGTTATATCACGCAGATTGAACTGTACCATGCTGTTTGTAGATAGGGGGTTTTCTATAGATATTATCTTTGGCTTTATTATCTGGAATGGAATACAGAGAGAGCATGACAGATGCAGAGATGACAGAGAGAGAGAGAGAAAGAAAGAAAGACAAGAAGAACCATGAAAAAACAAGCATGAGTTAGGAGTTATTGAAGGATGGATTGAAGTCAGGACAGCAGACGGGCAGTGCCGAGCTGAAGAACATCTGTCGGTGTATTAGATTTGAAACTTCAGACTCGTTGTAATGTGTAACCGATCATGATTAGCATGCAACAATCAAAAGTTTGGTAGCGTCGTCTTAGCTCCAATCGTTATAGGCTTGATTACAGAAAGAAATGATTAAAGGAATAGTTCAGTCAAAAAATTACATTTTATAATAACTACATCCTTCTCTTATCAGCTAAGTAAAGGAATAAAACACTCAGCGCAGTGCTGTTATAAGAAACGAATCAGTGTCGAGGTGGTGTGATGAAACACAGTTACTGTTACCAGCTTAAAGTTGATTATTTTCCTATAACAGCATGTCCCGAAGTGTTTTATTCAATGAATACCACAGCATTTTTAATTGTAAAAGAATGAAGAAAAGAGAATACATGGTCAGTTAGATTTAAGAGAAAATATTGTACATAGTTTATATAAAATATTAAGTCAGTTCATTATACTAAATAGAATTTAAACACCTGTTTAATCTACTAGTTTGAATTCTGTAGAGTGAGTGTAATATTAACGTGATCCAATTACATTTATAATATCTATAGAATTAAAATAACTTAATTTTTAACGACTAACTCACGCAGCATGACAGTGCAGTGGGTTACAGTGGGTCTCAGGCTCGCTCCTGAACTTAGGTGAGAGTGAGGAGTTTATTTTTATTTATTTTATTGAAAGTAAATGATCAAATCACATTGGCTGTACGAAAACAAACCGTGTTGATGCAACTCAAGTCATCTACGTACAACCAATGTACACATCTGAATTAATTAAATTCAATGAGCTTTTTTTTCAGTGTACATTTTATCCATTTACAGTTACATTTAAAGTTCCTGTTATCACTTAGCAGCTATAAACAGTCATTCTCTCACCATCCTCTCTTTTTTTCTCTCTCTCTTGAAATTAAAAAAGACAAAAAAAAACATGCAGCTTGTCATGTTACCAAGAAACCACAAAAGCGCAAACTCTTCTGTCCTGAAGATGGCAGAATACTTCAAATTACAGCTTTACCTCTGACTCTGACACTGGAGACTCCTTCCATAAACGTGTCCTTACAGAAATCTTTGGTTTTCAATCTGTTAAGTGGAGTGCTCGCCGTACAATCGGCTGTGAACGAGCTGTTACTATAGAAACGATAACTTATTAGAACGAGTGCATTAATACAAATTTTCAGCTGCACTACTGTCAGAGCTGCTGTTCTAGAAAATTAATCAACACCTTCTGACCAATCAGAATCCAGAATTCATCTGTGCTGTCATATGAAACGTGTATAATGCACAGAGTTTGCGTTTTAGAGGTTTCAGAAGTAGCTAATAATTAAGAGAAGCCTGTAGCTACCAGTTTAGCTAGCTACCCAACATGTCTGGCCTGATCGACATGATGTTTAAAGGAAAAGCATGTCAAATGAATTTTTGGATGAATTATTCCTTTAAGAGAACACTGACTGTAATAATCAAATCCAGTCTGCTGAATTAGACAGTGATTTGATTACCCAAAACATACAGCTCAGAACCAAAGAAGCATAAAATCCCTAAAACCCAAGACAATATGAGGATAAATGGAGTAACTGAAATGGCACTATCGTTTAATTCTTTGATAATTGACACAGCATGTTGGTCTCTCTGGTCCATTTCATCTTAACCTCACTTTACTTTAAGCTCGACTACTTCCAAACAACTGCCCTAAATTAACTGGAGTGCTTTTCAGGAAAAATGATTCACTTTTAACACAACACACGCAGCTTTTTCTCTGTAAGAGCTGTTTCAGCATGTGCCAGCGCTGGAAACAAAAGACACCATAAAAAACAGGGGAAAAAGGAGAATAGAACAAAAACACATAAACCCCAAGATTCATTTTACTGATTCCTCAGTGACAGTGACAGTTACGTGCTTATGAATAATACGCCTTCGCTCTGGCTTAGAGCAGTAAATACAACCATAAATGCGAAATATATTACGACTCGGACTTCAAACACAGCTTACGAGCGCAGTTCTTCTCATGAGATGTCTGCAAAAATGCTCTGTATAGAGAATCTGAAACAGTAAACAGACCCCGTATTCCAATCTAAACCGAGATATAAACCCACCTTTAATATGATACAGCAACCAACAAAAGTCAAGTGAAAAACAAACAGAGACGTTTTGGAGGGTTATGGAACCTGGTTGCATAAGTATGCACACCCCTTGACTAATACTTTGTTAGAGCACCTTTTGCTTGTAATTCAGCACTCAGTGTTTTTGGGTAAGAGTTTACCAACTTAGCACATCTTCATTTAGCAATTTTATTCCACTCTTCCTTACCAAAACGCTCCAGAGCTATCAAACCGCGAGGGAATCTCCTGTACACAGCCCTCTTCAAGTCACTCCACAGATTTATCTGATTGAGCCATTCCAAAACGTTGATCTTCTTCTTCTGAAGCCGGTCCTTTGTTGACTTGGATTTGTGCTTTGGGTCGTTATTGTGCTGGAAGGTGAACTTTTTCTTCATCTTCAGCTGTCTAACAGAGCCCTACAGGTTCTGTGCCAAAATAGATCGGTATTTGGAGCTCTCCATGATTCCCTCTGTCTTGACTAGAAGAGAAGCAGACCCATAGCACGATGCTTCCACCACCATGCTTCACTGTAGGTATGGTGCTCTTTCTGTGATAATCTGTTGTTTTTTTGCCAAACATATATTTTAGAATTATGTCCAAAAAGTTCTACCTTGGTCACATCAGACCAGAACACATTTTGCCACATGGTCTGGGGTGGTTTAGGTGGTCTTTGATTTATTTTTTTTTCGTGAGAAAGGGCTTCCATCTAATCACCCTACCCCATAGCCCAGACATGTGAAGAATACAAGAGATTGCTGTCACATGGAGGGAGAGTCCAGTATTGTTCAGATATTCCTTCAGCTCCTTTAATGTTGCTGTAGGTCTCTTGGCAGCCAGTTTTTTCTTGACTCTTTATCAATTATGGAGGGATGTCCTGTTCTTGGTGATGTCACTGTGCTGCGCCATTTTCTCCACTTGTAGATGATGACTTTCATGGTGTTATGTGGTACATAGAATGATCGATACATTTCCACATGAGATCCCGTACATGCTTTGTAAGCTCTTTGTGGACCATGGCTTCAGCAGTTGGATGAAACCAAGAAGATGTCAAGAAAATCCTACAGAAGCAGCTGATCCTTATTTGGGGTTAATTAATGACAGGTGTATGATAATTACTTTTGAACATGAGTCTGAATGTGATTGGTTCATTCTGAGCACAGTCACATGACCCATTATAAAAGGGTGCTATATCACATTAAAGGTGGAAAATGTTCTGATATGATTTCTCTTGGTTTCATTTTTGTTACAGCACAAAAACCTGCACTTTTTTGCAACAGGGGTGTGTAGACTTTTTATATCCACTGTATTTCCCTTCCCGAGACGTTTATTAGGATGGCAGCTGCCATCTGAAGTTGCTAATTTATCCAAAATTGCAGGCAGCTTCACATATACAGTGTCTCTGTTGCTCATTAAATTTCTCATTCATTTTCTCCACAGACTTTTCAAAAAAATGCATCAAAACAGTTTAAAAGGTCAAACCAACCAGCTATGAAATGAATCATAACCTCATGAAAATGAACATATAAAATTATGAAGCAAAATGAAAAAAAAAAAAAAACAGAAAAAAAGGCAAGAGATTCTAGAGACAATCCGATAATTCTCTTCACCAGGCCAACATTTTATGAAACAATCAAAATATTTGCATTTCTTGTAGCTTGCTATTTTGTACAACAGCCGTATTTACATAATGTAACCTCACAGCTTACACAGCTAACATGCACATAGCTGTTATTCAGCAGTTCATCAAATACGACTGTCACAATTATTACATCATTTCCAAATTGCCCAAATGGTGGTCACCCTTTAAATAGCACAGTGACAAATATTTAGCATATCTGGAGTTGTAACATAACTGTTATTACTAAAACTTTTCCATTACAATCATCGACAATGTTTTTCCATCGTTCATTATTCATGTTCATAGTTGCTTGTGAGGAATATCACATTCTGTGTCATGCTGTTATAGGAAAACAATCAACTCTGGAGTGTTACTATTACACAGCACAGTTACTATTACCACTGCAAAGTTGATTATTTTCCTATAAAAGCATGTCCCAAAGTGTTTTATTCCTCTTATACCACAGCAATTTGCCAACAATTACAATGTATTAGTTATTAAAGAACAACACACAATTTTTATCCATTTATAGTTATATTTAATGTCATGGAACATCCAAGAAACAAGGTATTTCCTGTTTTCATGTACATTCTAGCAGCTATAAGCAGCTGTTCCCTCAACAGCCTCTCGCAGCTTGTCATGTTAAAGAAAAAAACGCAAAAAGCGTAAACTCCTCTGTCCTGAAGATGCTGGAAAACTTAAAGTTACAGCTTTACGTCTGATTGTTACTGCTGTACTACTGTAACTGCTGACACTGGAGACTCCTTCCACAAATGTTAAATGAATGTCTCCTTACAGAAAACTTCACCAGATCAACGATTAATAATTGGCAACACTTTTTAAATCTGTTCATGTAGAGCGTCCACTGAACCATTCCCTGTGAACAAGCTGTTACTATAGAAACGATAACGTATTAGAACAAGATCTTACAGTAAATTAGTCCAATCAGTATCACAAATTCATTGGGGTTGTGGTATAAAGTAGCGTTATTAATTGGATCATGTCTTCCTTTTGCTATTTTAAGATGGAGAGAGACATGTAATTGATTTTAATTTACATTACATGTTCAATGTTGATGTAGGATGTACATGTATTACTGAATTATTATCATGCTTATATTATGAGTGTCATAAAATCATAATCATAAAAAAACAATCTAGTTGTGTTCAGTATCAGAAATATATCTGCTGCTATCAGGCCTACCTGGGATGTGGAAATGCTTAGGTGCAGCCACGTATGCAGAGGACGGAGATTTGCCATCGGAGTAGGTGGAGAGGCTCGGGGTACTACGACCACTTTCACTACCTCCAGGGGGAGAAGGTGAGGGCAGATAAACACACAGAGGGGATTGGGGAGGGGATGTGAGAGAGCAGAGTTACGCTGTGTTGCTTCTTAAATCATTAATACAGTCACACCTCATGACCCAGCCTGCTAAAGCTAAGTGCAGGAACACACTACTGTGTATTACAGTTTAGAGCACGAACGGCAAACTGATTTAGCTACCAGGGACTTTCTACGTTTTTTATCATCTGAACCCCTTCAACCTAAATTATTTACACACCAAGATTTAAAGCAAGTTTAAATTTAAGTGAAACTTTTGTTAAGCTATACAACCTTACCATGAAACATTCAGCTGGTTTTGTGTCCAGTCACGTTTTCACCTTTTGTTTTCAAATGTCTTTTTAAGAAAGCTGGCTTCATGCTTTCATTAAAAAGTTGCTCCAAACATGTCACACACTCTGGAAGGGGTTTGGCCTTGTTACTGTTTACCGTGCATGAAAATCTGAATCGTAACTACTCCACCCTGTACTTACAGAACGTTTCCCGCTTTTGAACTTATGTTGTCTGATTTGTGCTTGGACATTCCTGTCCATTTAAAGAGACCTTAAGAAGCTGTAAAGATGAAGACATCTTTAGCCACTAAGATTGAACTAGCTAGCTAGCACTGCAATTTACATTTAACTGTCATGTCTATGTCAGAATCAGTGCTGAACTCCAGTTCCCAGAATGCACTGTGGCCTCCAACTATGGCTGCCATTAACCATAATTCCTACACCACACGCGCCGTTCCTACACCGCTCAAACTCACCTCAATGCTAACAGCTTTCACCTGAACACAATCACACTCACAAAGACACACACACACACACACACACACACACACTCCATAATGTCTACTATTTTGGATTTGTCTATCTGCCTTTTTAATAAATTCTGGACCCGCAGAATTTATTCTTCGCCGCCTGACATTAACCCTCACATGCTACGAACTGACCCATGAATAATTCAACTTCTCTCACTTTTCACTTATGAGCTTACAATAAAATGTTATTATTATATTATTAACTCTTTTAATTAATTAAAGTTTTTCACTGGAAAAATATGTGTAATTAAAATGTAACTTAATGTGACACTGACATTACTATTACAATCTCATGACCCCTCTGTAGCAGACCAACAACACGTCAACAACTCCTCCTAATGTGTTTGTTTAATCTGAGTTCATGAAGAGACGTGTTTACAGAGTCCAATTTGTGGCTTTCTATAAAGAATTACTTTTCATTAGCACATTCTGTCAGTAGCTGAGTTTACAGCACTGAGTTTATTGCTCTGTTTTTCTCCCTAGCCGATTAACAAAGCTCTTTTTTACAAATCTTTAGATTTAATTTCATTCCACAAGACGATTTTAATTTAGAATGCAGATTCTGAGTTCATTTGATGGACTGGATCAGAACCTTCATCTGGCTGGTCCGTTTGTTTCACAGCCCTGCGTCAGAAGCGCTGACTCTGTTTCACTCGGATCTGCACACATTCGATCAGTCAGGAACCGAACTGTTATAATGCCCCTGTGACCACAGACTACAAGAATGCACAGTGTCATTAGCAGGCTGGAGCATGAGGTCGTGAGGAAGGAAGCACTTTTTATAAATACTTTTGAAGAAAGGAGGGGTTGAAAACAAGAAAGAGAGAGAAAAGGAGGAAAAGAGAGGAGAGAGGTGCATATACTGTTTGTGAAAGCATGTGGGACTTGGCTGTAAACTCTTGGCTCACTCTCTCATTCTCTCTCTCTCACACACACACACACACACACTTAGAGACTGTACAATTTGCTAATATACACTTTATACACATGCACAACATAAAGAATGCGGTTAGTAAAGGGCCGGTCAATATCAGTAAGAAACACTTCCACACATCTGGAGAAGTTACATTCCAGAGACAAACTCCGAGTTCAGCATGGAGAATAAAATCAGACCTTTTTTAACCCGAAAATGCATTACTGTGACATATAAATGGGTGATTCCATGATTAAGGTAAAATACTTTTTAAATACAGTTAAAGTGTCCTTCACAACAACCCACAGTGAGGGGAAATAAATATTCAATCACATCAAATTTACACACATGATGTCTTTTGACTTGTACTTTCAAAGCAGTGATCATGGTGAAGGTGAAGGAGCTTCTTAAAGTTCTCAAAGACGACATTATTACACAACACTCAAATGAAAAAAGCTACAGAGCCATAGCACAGTCCTTAAACATCCCTGTCAGTAAAACTGGATCAATAATATGCAAGTGGAAAGTTCACGAAACCATAAACTAATCGTCTCTGCACAGGTGAGCTACGCAAGATTTCACGCCATGCTCTCAGATCAGTGATGAGGAAGGTAAGAGAGAAGAAGGCAGTCACTCGAAAAGAGTCGCAGGACGACCTGAAAGCAGCAGGAACAACAGTTACAGTTACAGAGAACAATAAGCAATGAACTGCAGCGCAATGATCTCTGTTCCTCCACCTCACACTAAACTCCTCTGCTAAAGAAGAAGCACAGACATTTTGGAATATACTCTGGTCAGATGAAACAAAAATACGACTCTCTGGCAATAATTCAGCTCATCATATTTGAAGAATGAAGCGATCCCAAGAATACAGTGAAGCATGGTGGTGGGAGCATCGTGATATGACGCGGCATCTTTGCAAACAGTATTGAGGCGTTACATGTCATCGAGGGAAGCATGAATGGAGGGATGAATTAGAGGAAAATTTAATCAGCCAAGAAACTGAATCTGGTGAGAAAATGGATGTTTGAGCAAGACAACGACCCCAAACATACAACTAAAATAACTCAAGAAGGCCTTGCATTGTGTAGCCAATTACCTGACTCAAATCTCAGTGAAAACTTTGGAGGATTTTGAAATTGTGAGTCCATCAGAGGAATCCTTGTAACCTTGGGGAACTAAAGACGATTTGCCAAGAGGAATGGACCAAAACTGAACCACAATGTTGCAAAAAGCTAATTAATTCATACCAAATCTTCAATTGCCAACGATGACTTTGGTAATTTGTCTGAATACTTTTTTCCCATCAGTTTTCTTTCTTTATGCTTATGAATACATACTTTTTTGTCATATTTATAAGTTCAAAGTCAAACGATACTATGTGTGTAAATATGAAATGGATATACAGTATGCACTGGAGGTATATTAAACAACAAAATTAAAAGTGTCTGAATACTTATTTCCCCTCAGCGTATGTGCATGCTTCAGATTAATAAAATCCTACAAAATCTACAGCACTTAGAAAACAGCATTTGTGGTGAGAACAGCTGAACTCGCATCCCTACTGACTGTCGAGTTAGCATATGCAGCTCCACACCCAATAAACGCTCTAGAAGAACAAAAAACAGAACACATTGCTCCCTTAAGACGTGATTAGACCCAGAATCAAGCCAAATGGAACCCAGACCCCAAATTATGATTCCTTCACTATGCCCTTTAATTATCTACCGAGAACTTCATTTTAACCCTGGAGTGGTTGAGAGTCCTGAATAATCCCTTTCCCAGATCTGTAGACAACCGATCATTACACCATGGCACATTCAACCCTGCTTCAGATGAGATAAACCTCTGTATTCCCTGACTGGCAATGAGCCTCGAGTCTGTGCTGGTGTTCATTTTAATCATGAGAAACGTCTAATTAGAGATTAGAGATTAGACAAAACAGATCAGTCAATGACAAATCAACAGCACATGATAAAATGCAGGCAGTTATCTCCACACATCAGCATCAGATACAATCCAACAACATAGCACAACACTGACAAGCACAAATACCACACTCGCACAATGATACACGTTCAGTCCATTACAAGATAGAGATAGAGACTCCAGATCATTCTAGTGCAGTCATCATAATGCCGACAATATACTGTATACAACACACACTCACACGCACAACAGGTCCATGCGTCATCACAGTGCATGATGTTAAAATAGACAGTCTGTACAGACACCAGATCTGCCAACCCCGAAGACGAATAATGAGTAAAAAAAAAAAAAAACGTTTATTTCTCATAGGGAAAAAATGTCAATCATGACTCATTAACAGTACACTTTCAGTCTTTCGTCAGTCTTTTTACAAATTGCTTGTCTAATGTTCCTTTTAGAAATGTTTCCATAAAGCTGACGTTCTCTGTTGATCATAAAGCTTGAACGCATCTCCAAAGACAGATGTTGGAGAGCAAACTGTGTTTTAATTATCATTATTATTCAAATGATCTGTAAAGCGATAGTGAAACTTTCAGTGGCTGAAATTTTGGTTTCGGATTATAATTAGACAAGTATAGAGTTAGCTAACTGATGTCTAATGTTAGCTAAGTTGAACATACAGTATATTGATAAATTTTATTTCATTATTAGTGGACTCAAAACATTATCCACTGACCGTGAAAAGCGAGCGCGCCGCATCAGCGCATCTTTTAAACGTGAAAATCGAGATGTCATGAGAGCACACTACTAATGTGAGACTGATAGAAGGGGGCGGGGCTTCCAGGGAAATATCAGTTAATATCGGAGGGTTCAAAAGACACATACACGACTGTCAGTCATTTTAGATTAATGTCACGATTGGCTCATCTGGGAGAAAAAAAGAAGATTTATTTGTGCGTGATAACTCATATCAGCGTAATCCGATGTTCAAATGCGGAGCTCATACGCAAAAACAGTAAAGGTTGGCAGGTCTGAGACACAACAACAACAAGCAGAAACAAACCGGACAGTCCACGGGGTGAACCTTGGGGTACACCTACAATCCCACAGGACTGGATTACACTGATAAGAGACATGGAAAGGTCCAGGGCTTTACCGTAAGGAGGCAAATTGAGATGCAGGTCTGTCCTAGGTTTAGTTTCTTGTTTGAATTCTGTCTCAATTCCTGTTTAGGGAAGGCGGGCGAAGGACAAGTAGTAGTTTCATATCTCAGTGCGTTGTTTTTTTTTTTTTTTTTTTTAAAAAAAAGGTTATTTATCCCTAAAACAAATAGTGATATTTGACACTCATTAGTGTTCAGCAGTGAGAGCACATATGGATCCATGCATGGCGTGACATTAGTTGGTTTTAGCGAGCACACGAGGCCTGAAGGCTGAGCCGTGTACCTCTGAAGTATGGGATGTAGTTGTGCTGTTGGAGCATGTTCAGGGTGGTGGGGTTCAGGGAAAGAGTTTGTGGGGTACTTCTACCACCACTAGTGTAGTACAAGGGCAGTGAAGAAGAGTCTCTGGGACTACCCTGGCCAGAATATCGACCCCCGGGGTACACGGGCAACGAGTTGGAATTCCCAGGTTGGGGGGTGTACCTACTGCTCTCATATTGTTCTGAACAAGGAGTCCAACACCAGCCAGGAGGAGAAGGGCAGTAAAATAAAGTCAGTGATTACCAAGTGTGGAAACAAAAAAAATGATGGGAAATGATGTGTACTTGGGCTACGTTCACATTACCACATTAAAGTGATACAAATCTAATTCTGCCTTAATGTTATCTATGTTTATCACAGAAAATCTGATCTTTTCAAATCAGACCTGAGCCACTTTGATATATGATCCTGGATCTGATACATATCTGATAACTGGCCGTGTGATATGAATCACAACGCTCAGATTGGAATGCATGTGCCTTTATCCCAATGTGCTTTAATGAGCATATCGCTGTTATCATTGTCGTCATTCAACAACGGAGGACAGCAAGAGCGGTGACTATATTCAGTGGAAGGATGGAGAAATTGGTGATTGACTCGATATTCAGGGAAATAAACCTATCGAGTGGTATTTGAAACAATTGTGAAAGGAATGGCAAAGCACAGGCAGAAATGAACATGGTTACAATGCCAAAAAATAAAAAGTCTTGAATTTGGCTTGAATTAACGTATTGATCATTGTAACAGCACGTGTCATGAATGTGAAGGTAGCCTTGTATTTTTTGTGATTGTCAGTATGATCAGTATTACCAAAAAAATATAGCACATATCCGAAAGGAAAGTAAAATGGACGACAAGTTTCCTATATACAGGTAATCATCATAAAAACTAAAGAAAAGCTATTTTAGCACTACATAAATAAAGAGGTACCTTGTCTGCTGTAGGTCTGTGGTGAGCGGGACGGGGTGTAGCGGCCGTAACCGCCCAATGAACTGTTAGAGCTGGGGCTGGAGGGTCTTCTCTGACGGGGTGATTTTTCCCCATCTCCCTAAAAGAGAAAAAAAAAGGCGGGTGTGGGGGGGGGCAGGTATATACTGTAAACTGTGCTGTCACACAAAATTGTTCCTATAACACTAAAAACATTAAAGTAAAAAAAATAAGCAGGACAAAACATGATTTTAAAACATGTCATAGGTTCTAAACCAGGGAAGATAAGTCACAGATGGACTGCATGAATGAAACGCATAATTAAATTCTTCATAATACAATCTTGTGCTAAATGATTACAGCACTGACAATACAACATGCAAGCTCCATTCAAGCTGCATGGAGACACAACGAGACAACATTATGTGCTCCTGAGAGATTTCTTGGCCATCAGGTAAGCTGTACTGTACCTCTGTCGGAGTCGGAGTGAGGAACTGCGGGGACTGTGAACGGAAAAAGCAGGGGAGTGAGATGAGGTTATCATGGACTCATGATGTTACATGAAATTAGCACGAGTCGGCTGAGAAGTAAGAAGCAGGACCTTGTTGTTTAGGCTTTAACGATTGACATGCTTTGTATTAGTACGTTCATTTCAAATATCAGTTGCTGATATTTGCTCATTTTTCATGGCGAAAGCAACACATGATAAAAAATTAAAAATTCACCTGAACCCTGTTATCAATATCATCATATGGTACACTGAGCTATTAAGACATTTTACTTCCACTGACATAACAGCAAAAGCTTATAAACAAACATAACATCTCACGATTCTTACGTCTACAACTACAGCATCAACGATTCCTAAATATCTCTCATATTTGATTACACGTCACCCTATGCTGTATGCAAATGTATGCAAATGAGCATGTTGTAATTACCAATTACCATTACAAATCTTACACTTCCTTGTTAAACTACATTACATGATTTCTCACAAATGGTGATTAATCTGTTACGACATGTTCATGACATGCTATTGTCAAATCTATGCAGCCTCATAAAGAACTTCACATGACATTTATTATAATATAAAAACTAACTAATGCACCATATTCGTTTGTTTATTCGTATTTTTCTTAACTATTGACATAAGTTAAGGTGTTATGTTAATGCATGACATGAATATTTGTCATAAACAGAAGCTATCTAGCTTGAAATGGCATAAAATATTAAGCTTATCATGGCAATTTCTTGAGATAAACTACCGTAAACCTGACATAACATCCTCAACAACATGTTTATGACACAGGATTCAATTTATTTCTTTAAAAATATTAAGTCATAATCTCTAATTAGGGAAATGTATACAATATAACAAATGAACAAATATGAATGAATACAATAGCACAGCATGAAGAACAAGCAGAAAGTCCCTGTAAATGATCTGTTATGTGCCAATGGTTTTCACGACTGCTCAATGACTTTCTAAAGTGGAGATGCACTGAAAGCACGTGCGAGTATGAGTACATGTTTTTGGCACTTCTTTATACCGATACTGAAACGAGTAGCCTACTTAATATTAAATGGAAATGTCGATGACTTGTTAGGTTAAATTTTTAACAATATATATTGTATATATGTTTACAGCTAAAAAAGAAAACTAGTTAAAAATATTAATACTGTAGCATGTTACTGTAACCTCATGAGTAAAAAGTGATAGAAGTTGATTGAATTACTGACGGTTCACGTCATAAGATAGCAGTTCTTAGCATGTGAGACTAAAAGTAAATTACAGTAATAATCATGCTAAATCATTCAGTGTGTGTGTCATATTTAGAACTCTTTAATATTATTAGTATGGACAGATATGCTGTCAGTAAAAGAAAATCACAAGACGAAGAACCTCCACTCTCAAATTAGATAACAAAAGCTCCAAAGCGGGAAACCTTCAGTAAGTACATTGAGGAATAGTTAATATCTGGATTTGTGTGCATGGACAGTGACAAGGCCAAACCCTTTCCCAAGTGTGTGATATCTGCGTGATACCCAGAGCCAGCTTGGAGTTCGACGCTGGCTTTCTCATGAAAGTATGAAGCCAGGTTTCTTAAAAAAGACATGTGGAAACAAAACATGAAAACCTGCCCATAAAACCAAGCAAGGCAAGTTTGTGCAGATTAGAAGAGCAACCGAAGCTGTGAATGAGTAAAACTTTTCATTAAGCAAAAGATTCACTGAACGTTAAACTGCTGAACATCTCCAGGGGGTAACTGAGGCAAGTAATTTAATTAGAAGCGGTTCAGCTGATAAAACACGTTGGGAATCTCTGACTTATCTATTAAGATGAGAGGAAGGAGAGGAAGAAAGAGGAGGAAAAGAGGAGGAAGAGGAGGAGAAGGGGATGTTCTTCATACTTTTATCAAGTTGATTTAAAGCAATGTGCAATAGCTAGCTTGGATTGTGGAGAGTTGGGTAGAGTTAACGAGGTGAAGATTGGGATTTGTTTCACATCTGTACAGCTGTAAGTAACGTACGTTTTTGTTTTCATTGCGTTGTCAGTGACCGATAGCAGATGACTGTCAGAAACAACACACTGGAACGTAAGAGCTGTTATTATTGCTCATCTAGAGTCGCCTGTAGATATTTTTTCTCGCCTAGCCAGAGCTTGCAGCTAGCAATAAACTCCTTTACTGATGTTCATGTTTAAGATGTTTTTATCAGTATTGTGCATTACAGAGAGATGCCCTAGTTTCTCACTTTTATATATATATATATATATATATATATATATATATATATATATATATATATATGTATATTTTTTTACAGAGCACAGTTTGCTTTGATTTGAGTGCCATCATTAATCGTGAAATCCGTCCAGATCACTGTCTGGTCATTAGCACGATAAAGTCACGTAGTATCACCTGCTATCAGATGTTGGTATTTCTGTCAAACTGTATTTCTGTCAACTCATTAACAGAAAATAATGATGGAGTTGTGTGTGTTCATGATGTGTGTGTACCTCTACATAGGTCCTGTCCTCTGACGGGTAGCTGACATAAGGTGAGTATGAAAGCATGTCGGGCCTGTCGATGTTATAGATGGCCTTTATCTTAGGAAGAGCTGCGAGGTCTTTATAATCCAGGAACTCATCGCCCAGCTTTGCCTGTGGACATCACATTTCAGATTTTAGATACTGGAAAATCTGTTTAACAGGTTGAACTTTAAAATACGCTCTGACTCTTTGCTGCCACCTGGTGGCTAACAGCCAGATGTGTTTTAAAGGAACTCGGATCAAATGGACTGTAAGTGCTGCGTACATAGATAACTCTGCTTGGAGATCCAGACGCACTGGAGGCGGGAACTGAGGTGATGCTCTCAGAGGAAGTCCTGGTCACCTGGAGAGAGAAAGTCACTGCTCAGTGAGGTACTTTTCTAGCCTGTATTGATTAAAAGAAGCGGCTAATCCTAAAGGGAACCAATAATTACATAACATCATCATACTTTCTCCTTACTACTCGCTTCTCCTCACTGCTTCAAACAGGAAGAGTATTGGAATAAAAGTGATAACCTAATTACCTTATACAGTACGATAGATGAGGATATAAATATAGGCAGGTAAAATAATAATAAGAAAATAATAATAATCATTTAAATAATAAATATGCTTTCTAAGATTGTAAGATTGTATTTATGATAAATCAAAAAAAAATGCCAATCCCTAAAATATTCAACTATAAATAATAACATAATGACATGTCTCAAGAATAAAAATATGCCAAGTTAAGCAAGTATGTTTTTAATTTCGATTTAAAAAACAAGTTATTAAGCTGGCATTCCTGATGCTCACCAGAACACTATTCCAGAGTATAAGGGTGATCTAAGAAAATAGTTAAGGATCTTTTACATCACAACAAAGGTATTAACTAAGAAGCGTATAAGATGGATGTAAACGTGGGACACTCCATCAATCGATTACCCACCAACTGAAATAGGTTTTGGCGCGAGAGACCAGATCACTTGCTCATACTGTGAAGTCACACACACAATAAACATCAAGCCGTCAGAAATACTAATGATCGCCGGTACAAAGCCGTAACTACTACATTAGTATGGCATTAAAGGCACCACTCTGAACCACTTCACTGTAAATACACAACAGCACAAGTGCAGTGAGAGCCGTGAGTCCCTAATCACATGATCATAATGATGGGGTAGGTTGGGTGTGTGTGGGGGGGGATGGGGTTGGGGTTTCAGGGGGGCAGAAGCACACGGTGGCCCAGCAGCTCCGATTTGCACCTATACAGATATAGAGTGTGCACTAAAGCTGAAAGCGGGTTGGGAGGTAAACCCATGCAGGGAAAGACGGGGTGCACGTCACAAACCTGCTCAGGTACATTCAGAATCCTGTCATTGAGCTGTATCCGCACCTGTTTCTGCAGGAAGAGGGGTGTTACAATAAAACGGGATCACAGCTCTACTAGCACTTTAGGACTGTATCAGTTCTCCTGAGCGGAAAGCTGAGGCCCCGGACCTGCTCAATGAGGCATCAGTTTAACACTTACGGGCATTAGTGGAGGAAAAAAAGGGCTACTGTAGTTGAGAGAAAGGTGCTGTGGATCCTACCTTACTTTTCTCCTCCATTCGAGCTGCCTGTCTGCAAGCAGGGTGCCAGATGGAAGAACCTGAACAAGACAGAGAAGCAAGGAAAGAGAAAAAAAAGACCATACGATACAAATTGTATTAAAGTCATATTAAATGTTTCTAAATCTTTCCCACCCATGGCCTATTTATTAATCACAAATCATATTAATATCATTCATATACGACGATGAGTCAAATGAAAACTTTTTATTTATTTTTTAAATTTAGACTGCCTGAATACTGCGGTTAGTTTCTGCTTCTTCTCCTTCAAAACCAACACCAATGACTGAAACCTGCTAAGACCATCTGACTGAGGTGGCACACTGACGTCACAATACTGAACAGGACGGCTGAAAACTACTCGCCGTCAGTAAGTCTGCGTTACTATTATGAAAGCATTAGGGTTGAGCCTTTATAGCACAGCGTCTCAATGTAGACATAAAAGTGTTTACACTTGAACACGCTCACTGACTGACTCGTTCAAACCGCACGAACTTGCTGTTTGTGCCTTCGTGTAATTTGTACTTTGATTGGACGATGTGTGCTTCATCTGCTTCTAAGCGTGTTTGGAAAAAACACTGATCGAGAAAGTAATACACCTGAGTCACATGCGATGGTATCTCACATGCACCTTCTCAATAACTGCTGATGGTGTGTTATGGACGTAATAAACTGGCCCAATCGGAGATCAGATCTAAGGGGGTGTGTCACTCTGTCACTGTGTGATCACCTGACATGACTTTTGAGTGAGAAAGAAATCGGCCCCATCCTCACTTCTTCTTACTATTGTGTGTTTTTCTTATGAGCGTTATGGTGCTCTTGTGCTCGACTTCACAAAAATCCAAATGAATCCACTTTATTAACAGCAACTTTTAATAGAGTTATTTTTATGGATTTTGTATTTTCCTTAGCCTTGCTAGCACATTAACACCACATGGATGATGGAGTGTATTCTGTGTGTGTCAGTGCTTGCTATCCGTCAACGTGTCAATCTTTCTCATTAAAATGCATTGTAAGATGCCAGGGAGTCTATGCAAATGCCCAGGTTTCTCATCAAGTGCTCGTACCCTAGCGTCCAGATAAATAAGCGCAGAGAGATACATGTTCTTATACACGCTTTTAAGTCTACGTGCTTAGCAAAACATTTGACGTTTCAGGTTTCCATAAATCCTGAACTGTACGTCACTTTTAACGCCAGTTCGAATCCACTCTCAGACCTGCACATAATTCTCTGAGAGCTACAGTGACTCAGCAGTCTTTCCTGTCCACTTCGTCCCCGGTCCAATAAATCAGCTGTGAAACACTCGGCGCTGTCGCCAAACAGAAGAGAAGAGAAGAGACGAGAACAGAGCCACGTCTGCTGCTGTGGAAACGAATGAATTAGAGTAGAACTCTGCAGAAATGCAGAATATCAAGCCAAAACCCCTCTCACCAGCAACAGGAAGAGAGGAAGGCTCTTTCACTCCACTGTGCTGTAACATGAATGAAAATATAAAGCTGCCTGATATCCTCGTCTCCGTCTGTTAATATCGTATCATCAGCGTGAGAAATAATATCACAGTAAACTTTTCTGAGATATCGTGGATATCAAAATATCTTTTATTCATGCTTTTTAATAAAAATTACAAACTCCAATTGCTTCACAGCTGAGCTGGTTTTAACATTCTGTACTGTTTTACAGATTCATTTGTTTGTTTGTTTACTATAATAGGAATATAGAATATAATAGAATCTGACCGGGAGCAGTTGATTTGATGTAAAGTTTTGATTAAAGTTTTGTACTGTTTTAAATCTTTAAAATTGTAATATACGTTTGTTTGTTTTTTTTTTTACACATTTACTTATTTGTCTTTATATTATTTGTTTATCTATCTATCTATCTATCCATCTAGCAGCTGATTTGAGGTTAAACATTTTTTAAACCTCTAAAATTGTTAAATTTTAACATTTTGATACTTTTTAATTTTTCTTTTTCTTTACAAATGGACCAAAAAGAGCTGATTCAGTGATAAAGTTTTATACTCTTAAATCTCTAAAACTGTAAATTGTTAATTTTTTTTACAGATTTCTTTCTTTCTTTATTTATTTATTTACTTTTACAGACTCTGACTGGAAGCAGCCGATTTGATATTAAACCTCTGTACTGTTTTAAATCTCTAAAATTGTAAAATGTTAATATTTTATACATATTTTTTTTTTACAAATGAATTGAATTATTTATATTTCTTTATTTTTACAGACTCTGACCAGAAACAGTTTAACGTTAAAGTTTTGTTTGTTTTAGATCTTCTAAATTGAAAAATTATAATATTTTTACTGTTTTTTTTTTTCAATACTTTTCTACAAGCTGTAATTGGACACAGCTGATTTTAAAATTGGTTTTAAAAATTTAAATGTTTAAATTTGTAAAATGTTAAGAAAATGTCCCTCTTTTCTATAGTATTATTATTATTATTATTATTATAGTATTTTCTATAGTATATAATACTAGATAAAAGAATTATCACAGAAATATCTAAAAATATCCTCTTATAATGTTGTATGAGTGTATGTGCGTGTGTGTGAGTGCGTGTGTGAGTGCCTGTGCCTGAGTGTGTGTGTGTGTGTGTGTGAGATGCTCTATAAAAACCTGATAGCTGATAAAAGCTGGAGGTCACGGCACTAAACTAATCAGTGCACTAAATGAAATGTTTTCGACAGTAATAACACGTGACACGGCTCTTTACGGCTGTCAGCGGTTTTCTTTCTTCATTATTCATTCTAATGAGATTATTACCAGCAGATTAGAGAGGATGAAGCTACACATATTCAATGCTAATTATGACTCTGAAGGAAAAATAGTTTGTAAGAACTAAATAGTGATTTATTTCAAAAGTCTTATATTAAGCTCTCATTTTGAGATCTCAACGTTCATGTAATAAAGCAAACAAAACTGAAACAAACTCAGAGAAGAAACTAACCTAGTGAGTGTCCACGAGCGGACAGTGACTACAGGTGATGATAATATCACAAGGTGTGTGTGTGTGTGTGTGTTACCTTGTAGGTACATCTCCTCCCCTTCTCCGAACATCTGCTCACAGCGCACACATCTGGCACATGTCGGATGGTACTGTTTATCTCCAGCCTGCAACACATAAAGCTCAGTGTAAGGAATTAAATTAAATCATGCTTTTAGAAAAAAATTATCAACGACGGGGTGGTGTGATGAAGCGGATCACTGTCATCACCCTGATGTTGATTATTTTCCTACAACAGAAAAGTGTTTTATTCCTCTGATACTACAGCAAATGAGCATACTCTTTATTCACTAAACAATATGTTTATTCATTTATAGTTATGTTTAATTTCCATGAAACAAGCTAGTTCCTGTTCTCACTTACACTATAGCAGCTACAAACAGTCATTCCCTCTCCAGCCTCTTCTTTTTTTCCTTTATTTTGAAGTTAATAAAACAAACCAAAAAAAAAAAAAAAAAAAAGCACAAGAAACCGCAAAGCGTAAACTCCTCTGTCTTGAAGATGTCAGAAATGTTACTGTTACAAATCACTGACACTGGAGACTCCTTCCATGCTAAATTAATGCTAATGTACAGAAAACATCACCATATCAATGACTGTTATATTTTTATTTGTCTAATGTCAGCATGTTTAGTACAGGCACAATTTTTAAGGTTACTTTAGATCTTTATGTTGTATAAATCTGATGTTTAACCTGTGCTCGGAGCTAGTGATCAGAACCCTCGACACACTCGGACTGAATCCAAACCATTAGAGTAATTGTAGTGCCTACATCGTGGAGACGTGTGCGCATGGTTGTATGTTCTCCGATGGTTAATGATGATGTTAGTGAGATAACAGTGGTATATAGTTATAGCAAAGCAGTGGAAATGAGCAAAGAAATGTCTGATCCTGAAATTTCCAGGTAAACACACACTCCACAGTCACACAAAATTCCAGACAAGTCCCACCAGGGGGCACTGTCACACCAGCATGACACCAGGCCTTGATTACGTCTGTGTGTTACAATTCATTCATTTTATACCGAATGATGAACAAGCAGGGCGTCATAAACTAATTTATATGATTGAAGATTGAAAATTAAGCCAAGCCAGATCTCTTTATTGTAAGCACATAATCACAGACAAGACAAACGCAGACAGGTAGACTCGGATATAAACAGCATATGACTGGATCATATCTATTTATAATAACAGACCTACATTGTATTGTCTATTCCTGACAGAATGAAGACAAACTGCAGAAATAAACTCATATTAACTGAAAGCAGAACCCAAGCAACATGATGTTGAGTGGATTAATAAAACCGACATCATGTTGGGTCATAATACTAGATCACCCTTTTAAAATAAATAAATACATGTAATAATGTAATAGTGGCATAACCCAATGCACAATAATGGCTAATAATCGACGACCTATAAGATCTTATATAGATGAAAATACTCAAAACCTGTTTCCAGTGTCTTTCATATAGACCTGAGGTCTGTTAATCTCATTGCATTCGGTGCTATAAGAAAGATTTTAGGAGTAATTATATTTCAGAGAAGCTGGTCATCCTGAGCGTGACCTTCACAACTATTCACATGAAAGCCAACTTTCTAACCCATTAAAATACTCTGAACTACTGATGAATAGCTTTATGAAAAATAAAACCACTCGGTACGATTAGATACAGCATAAAAATAGTTGTAAAATTTGTGAAAAATGGCTTTAAAATCTCGTAACATTCATCACACGTCTGCCTGACGTTGTGAATGTTCAAGATAAATAAAATCATTCTGTTTGCAAATCAGTACTGGCCTTGAACTTTGACCTTTCCTGCCTTGCGTGCCGTGATTACGTTACGATTCTCTGAAATAGAAAAATAATTGTGTCCTGTCACAAATATAATGCTGGATATTAAAAACAAAGGACTTACAAGACAAAATGTATTGTTATAATACGTTCATTAGAAATCATTCATTTTGTGAAAAGTCAAAATAAACTTTGTAGATGATTTTTTAAATTTCATTCCCTCCCCATGTGACAGCTAAATGTGCCAAAAGCATATTATTACAAATATATAAATCATCTCCATCAACTGTTGGTTGTTCGTCTTAATTTTATTTCAAGGGTGCCAATAAATTTGGACTTGACTAATGATATCACATTATCTCATTTACAACTGTTGAAGCATATGATCTGATTCTCCTACTCTTCCTTGTATCTACACAAGACAGCAGACATTTGAGTTTTCCCATCATGCATTTCTTCCCCATAGGCCTCAGGAGCAGAAGGAGAGTGTGATTTCAGCCGCAATGGACTCAGCTCACTGTCATCTCTCTCTCTCTCTCTCTCTCTCTCCCTCTCTTTCTCTCTCTATAATTATAAACATCTTCGTCAGTTTAGAAAAGATAAAAAGATGACTCGCCTCTCTGAATGTCATGACATTTCCGGCACACACACGATTCCCAGCCATCACAGTTCAGTCAAAATGGAAAAAATAAATCAGCGCTACACAAAACCAACCATAAATCAATACACATTCCGGTGAGACTAACGATTTCCAATCGGGTTTCCACCTCAGTCCCTGCTTCCACTCACTGAGCCATGAAGGGTGCCATCACTTTACTATTGTCATATGTGCATTATTTATATATGGCCTTAATAATAATCACATTCTTAAAAAAGAACGTTTGACAAAAAAAAAATGCAGTTGATCAGCCGAGACACAGCCAGTGTTTTAGCCAGTGCTGCTGTCAAGTAATTAAAGTTCATCTGTCTTCACTAGGTGCTAATCCCAGTCAGGGTTGTGATGGATCCGGTGTCTATCCCGGGAATGTTAGTTGTGAGGTGGGAATACACCCTGTGGGATCATGCGCACACACACACACACATATTCACACACACGTTAACACCTACAGGCAATTTAGTTTAGACAAATCACCTACTGGCATGTTTGTAGGAGGTAGGAGGAAACCGGAGAACCCGGAGGAAACCCACCCGGAAACATCAGAAATTCCACATAAACAGTAACCCGAGCTCAGGAGCGAACCAGAGACACCAGAGCTGTGAAGCGGTGAGGTTACCTGCTGCACCAGCACGCCATGCTAGTAATTAAAATCTATCTCAAAATACGCTTCTGAAATTTGATCATATCTGAACACATTCAAAAATGTTCCTGTACTTCAAGAGTTATCATGAAGTCATTAAGTAATTGATTGTGTCCCTAACACACACACACACAAACAGTTTGCACTATGGAAAAATTTTTTGCACACTACATAAAAACTCTTACATGGTACAGCTCTGTATATTTCTACACAGAAACAGTCGCACTATGAGAAAACAATTTTTTGTACCCTATAGCATCTACATATCATTCCTCTACAGGCTGCTAAACTCTCTTATCATATAGTCTACTAGACTTTATTATATTCTGATTTTATTATGTATCATTGTTGCACTGTGGGACGAGGCACTACGGAAAAACATTTCACTACATTACATCACTTGTATGTAATATGTATGTGATAAATAAAGCACAATTGAAGTTAAAAGAACTATAGTTTCATCTGAATAACTTCATCTGTGTTTATTTTTTGCTATTCAGTTTTGTTCAGTGTCCTAAACCACATCCGTGCCATCACTAGCTATAGATAAACAGCTTCGTAGCTCAAGTGTAGTGTGAACATTTGTTTTTTTTTTATTATTTATAAAATCTGCTTAAGGCAAACTGTATTCATGACACTACTTATGATGCGTAAAGTATTATGAACCTTAAAGGGCTCAGTTAATCAAAATAAACCATGATACCACATCAGAACGATGGTCTAATCTAGCCACAGTTCCCGAAGTCCCATCAGCTTATGGAGTGTGTTTCCATAGCAACAGTGTGCCACTATTGACCTATATGTCAGGTGCATTTATCATGACTGAACCCTTGAAATGCACAAACATGGCTAAGCGGATCGACTGAGTCAAGCTCTTTTTTCTTTGTAAGCATTTGTATCGACACAGACATTGCTGATTAGAGCACCCGGCTAAATTTATTACAAAATTTAGAGATAACTGATGTGACAGTGAGCTCGCTAAAGTTACTCATCTATCAGCGAGTGACTGCCGTAGATTAGGTGTTCACATATTTCCAGAATAGCGCCACCAACAGGGCATACGTTTGCAATAATAACTCCACAACACAATGTTGTAGAAATGAGTTCGATGATTACCATGATGTTAATTTCCGCCATACTGAATTTTTCACCCTTTCGATTTTTCCAAAAATACTTTTCTCGCGTCTTCTCCTACGAGTTCTGTCCGATCATTATGAAATTTAGATCACAGCAGCATCATTTTTGATACATGGAACCTTTCTTCTATAATATGCAAATGAATTTAACACCAATATCTCAGCAACAGCATGAAATATTCAGACCAAACGCTGTACCTGAGTGAAAGACCAGGACCTGAAGGACTCCAATAAACACGTTTTGTCTACATTCACCTTTAGGGGGCAGTATAATTCACAAATGAGTAAAACCACTCATAACATTTGAACCGATCAACATCAAATCGTGATTGTTTTTTCTGTTTCTGTTCTCTTGAAGGTACCAAGTGTTACTGATGTAATGAATTTGAGTCAGCCATTTTGAGTTTCCTCCTATAAAATTTGCCCCATCGTCATGAAATGTGGATCACAGCACTGTGAGGCCAACCTGACAAATCTTATTTCTCTAATATTTGATATGTGAGATGTTTTACCCATAACATAACCAGGAAGTGAGGCCATTTCCCAGCAACGGTTTGATGTAATGACACCAAATTTGGTCGATATCCTTAGGAACAAGTGCTGATGGTACCAATGGATACTGGTCTTCCTCTGTCGCTAAGGAGTAGGGCCAGAAAGTGCTTGGCCCCCTTAATCACTGCTTGCAGCTATATTTAGGTTTGGTCTTGGAAAATATAATGAAATATTTTGAAATACTTGTAAAATACAGACCACAGATGTTCTTTTTTTCTGTAGGGTTTAGTTATCTCAGAAATCGCAATTGTGTCACTGATGGTTTAATGAAAAATTAAATAAGGGCAGATGTTCATCTGTTCCGTGTTGCCTCACGCAAACTTCTTTGTTCGAAACATTTAATAAATAGCAGCAAATCCAATTAAAGACAAAATAAAAAAACAATTACGTTTTTTAAACAATTATTGCTTTTTTTAAACAATTTTTAATTTTAATTTAATTTTTCAACATAATTAAAAAAAAAAATAAAACAACTATGTTAATTAAACTTCAATCTTAAATTTTACCAAACCACTCCAACAGTGAATGAACGCTATGTCTTTATTAAAAATTTTTATTAAAATGATTTCAAAATGAAAAAAAAAACTAAAATATTTTGCATTATTTGTAGTAATAGTCCTTATCACCGAACTTTATCTAAATAAAAACTAAATGTATGTAATTAATCTATTTTTTAAAAAATCTTTGAGGTTGTTGATGTTTAAACAACTGTGCATTTAACTAGCGGACTGATTACTTTTTCTTTTTTATTAAATGTAGTTTGTATAGCGCTTTTAACACTACACATTCTCACAAAGCAGCTTTACAGAAATCTGGATAGAAATGTAGATCTGTAATAAACAAGCCAGAGGCGACAGTGGCGAGGAAAAGCTAATTATGACTAAACAATATGCACAAATTCCTTATTTACGCTTCTGTTTTTAAGAGAGAAAGAAACTGAGGTTTTTTTTTTCAACAATAATGGTATATACAGAGAGTTTCTGAATGAGAGGACTGAGAGTTTCTTTGTGTCCCGGGGCCCTGAGCCTCGCCTCCGGTGGGAATATAGTGTACCAGTGTGAAGCAGACTGAATCACAGCCTTTCTGTGACACGCACACACACACACACACAGCAGCGACACACAACACTTGCCCCTGCCATGACCGATCCACAGTTCTCAGCATTTTATCTCAGCATTTTTTCCTTCAGCAGTCACAGCTATGTGGTATATGAGCACGGATAGGGTGACATCGACTCTCCGTACCTCCAGCACTTTCCCTGTGATGTACTTCTTGCAGTTCTCACACTGGATGCCGAACATGGCATGGTAGTCCATCTCACAGTATGGAATTCCATCCCTGTACACATGCACGCACACACACACACACACAAATGAGTTTTAACCGTAACTCATGTTCAAGGTGGGCGATATGACAAAAGTGTCACATTGCGAATTGTGTCACATTACTTGAAGTGATCATGATACACGATATGCATCATGACGTTCATTTTGCAAAACAAAACAATGCAAACATGTCAGGAAAAAAAAAAATTCCATCTGAAATTTAGAAGAACTACAGAGCCTTGCACACGTATTCACCCCTCTTGAACTTTTGATCCAGATGCATCAATTTAAAAGGCAACAACTGAAATGAATCGAGGCAACAATCATGAATTGATTAATATTGAAAAAGGACAGAGAAATAAATTCATGATATTAAACTGATCTGTTAACAGGCTAGCAAGATGATTAGCCTGCAACTCTGATACTTATAAAATAATCCTCCTCCACATCATCATCGCCATAATACACAAATTAACGTTAGGCCTACCACAGATTGTACTACTGAAGACTGCTGAATTAAACTTCCGTAGCAGAATCATTGGTAATGTTAAATATTTAATCGTTGCCTTATGAATCAAAATTGTACCAATCTGTAGCAGATTCAGTGGTATAGCCAAAATCGTATTGTTTCCTTATGAATCGAAACTGTATCGCAGCGTAGCAGGTACAATAATGTCGTCAAAAAAAGAATTATTGCCTAACGAGTCAAAAATCATATTGTATCATATCAGATTCAATGGTGTTGTGAAAATTTGATCATTGCCATATGAATCAAAACCGATTTTATGGTGTCATCAATAATCTAACTGTTGTCATAAGAATTAAAATCATATCGTATCAGTGGAGATTCAGTTGTATCATCAAAAAAAAAACCTTTAAAAAAACATATTATTTCATAAATTGAAATGGTATCATATCGTGTGGAAGCCTGAGGTTTACACCCCTGTAAAATAGCCCAAAGTAATGAAGTGGGGAGAAAAGTATCAACATAGATTACACAAAAATAATGGGGTGAATAATTATGCACGGTACTGTATTTAATCAGGAAGTGAAAATTAAACAGCTGGTACAAAAATAGACGAAACACCTGACAACACGCTGCAGTATTAATATTATAATATAGTATTCTCAAATCATCCGTCTCTATTGCATTAATCAGTTGTATTTAATGATTATTATTAATAACACATTTTTCATGTGTTCATTTCAGATCAAGTCACTCAGCACCGGCTGCTTGTGGGTGTGTCTTATCTTTAGTTTACTCTAAGTTGCCATGGTTTCAGCAATATTTACACAGGCTAGCTACAGAACGTACGTAAACCCACCCATATGATATGATTACAAATCAAATGTCTTTCCACTAAAAAAAATGAAATTCTGGAGGAAATTGCTTGTGTATAAAATGCATTCCTGTCTACTATATCACAGTTTTCAGCTCTTTGTGATTTCTGACACCTATTTCAAGGGCTTGAGGTACTGAAACAGATCAGTAAACACACAGATATTGGCCGTTTGTGGAAAAATGAAACACATTACAAAATAAAGGTGTGCACTGGGACTCGACAAAAACGTTGCAGGAGCTGGCGGCCAGATATGAAAAAAGTGAGAAGAAAAGAAAGAAAAGCCATGTTATTAATGCAGTGTTAATGTGTGACGCATTTACTCTTTACTCCTTTCATTCATTCATCTTTATTAACTATTTAATTCTGGTCAAGTCTTGGTGGTTTAAATGATTTAACTTGCTCATATTTTGAGAAATAAATTTGTCAGAAAATATCACAGGTGCAAGCAATAATAAGTGCGAGCGGGATTGGTCAGAAATCCTTCAGGAGCAAGCGGGATTGGTCAGAATTCCTTCAGGAGTGGGCGGGAATAAAATTAAAAAAAAGTCCCGCACACAACAGAACGATAAAATGATCGCCAAATTAGCTCAAGCTAACGTGTTCAAAGTGCTTCCGACTATCAGTACCACTGAGTTATGCTAGAATTAGGATGGGTCAGACTCAGTTATATAGCATATTACATTACAGTTAACACTAATAACACACACACACACACACACACAGTGTGAAGGCACTGACTTGCTGATGTACTCAGCATTGAGCACTTTGTTGCACACTTTGCACTTGAAGCAGCCCAGGTGCCAGTGCTTGTCCAGAGCCACCAGCGACTGCTCGTTCTTAAACTCCTTCCCACAGCCACAGCAATCTGCACAGAGAGAGGAAAGAGAGAGAAGAGACAGAGATCACAAGTCTAGAAAGAAAGGACAGCATGTTCAGGAGCATCATCTGCTTTAGGACAACCTGTCACAGTATCAAAGCCCAACCACACACACGCTCCAAAAACTCCTCATCTAGTCAAGACTTACAATCTTATTTCTAGCCATAAAATCTTACTGATCTTATTTTAAGAATAAACTACTATGCAAGAGCAGATTGTGTAAGATTATTATGATTGTTTTAAGATTATTTATCTTTTTTTTCTTTTAGCAAAGCTGAAAGTTAGTTATTTTACCTGCAAATTAAGCTTATTTACCATCACAGGCATCATTTGAGGCCAGCCTTGTATCTTTTAAGACTTTGTTTTTATCTGTAATAACTGGTTTTAAGGTTGCCCAGTAAAAATGCTCAATAATCACACTTAGGACTTGTTCATTAGTATTATTTATTCCAAATGCTTGTTTTATGTCAACACCAACACATTTATTTACAACCTAACAACAAATGATAAGACTCTGCAGTATTAAGTCAGCACACTCTTTCCAATTATCCAGTATGCTTTTTAATTTCCAGTTTTAAGTGCAATAACATCTTCCAGATTATATTTTGTCAATACATACACACTGTTTTTGAAACTGACTGCATAATATGATATAGGAGCTTTTCATCATCTATAAACTCTGGTATTTTGAGATGTAGTAAGTAATGATTTTGCTTTGTTTTTACACGGTAACTACTGTGTGTTACAAGAGTCTTCATCTGAATAAATAATTGTTGACAATATGTATGCGTGATCTGGATTTTAATAACCTTGTTTTAAGTTTAAATGCGTTGTCTCATTTTAAGTCAGAATATATAATGATGACAATTCTTAAATTAAGAGGAATTATCTTGTTTAGTAGCTCTGGTTTTAATATATTTTCACACAAATTAAGCAAACTGTTTAAAAATTCATTAAAAAAGCTAGTTTTAAGTTAATTAGACTAAATACACTGCTTGGAATAAGTGTTTTAATGCTTATTTTAAGACATTTTGTTCTTTTCTAAAGCCTAGATATGTTTTCTTATTTCAAGAAATCTTACCAAGTGTAATTATCTTACTGCACTGGCAGATCATTTGACTTGTTTCTAGTCTGTATCTTCTTAAATCATTGCATTTGTTTCTTATAAGTCTTATAGCTCCATAATACATATACTCTATAGATCTAGAGCTTCTGCTCACAGTTGCCTCCACTATGTATAGATATGAACACAAATATATGCTGAATGAAAGCAAATTGTCTAAATTAGTGCATCTTACTTAACCATAATGTTTATTACATTACAGTTCAGTACAGTGGCATTGCATCTTGCATTCCATTGCATCTTGCAACTGGCAAATTCTTCACAAACATCCACATTTACCTGGCTGCAAAAACACAGCGGGAATCTATAGCGATTTTTAAGAGAAAGCTAGAATTTTCTTCTAAAATCTCACGTTGTGCTGCTGTCTGTAAGAATCAGGAAAAGTGTTCATAAACACATTTGTGTTTAGCGCGTACTATCGAATCAGACATCTTTCCAAACTAACAGAAGACGGTTGTGGTTACAGATAATTAGGAGGGATAATTGATCCGTGGAGCTCCGTCTCTGCAGCGCCCATTTTGTCTCAGCAAATCAGGGAAGTTAGCATGCTAACTAAGAATTAATTAGCTAACGTCTATTTTCATTGCTTTAACAATCCTACGTAGCTCGCCAAAAATCTGCATCAAGAAACTAGCTAGCTAACATTTGCTCTAGATCATGTTCTTACTGAGGAGTTCCCTAATATGGACATATTTTAGCTAGCTAACTTTGTTCCGCTAACAAATGAGTTTATGGCATCTGTTCAGGCAGCGCCTCGGCTTTCAGTGCCTTGACAAAACATCACGTAAAACATCAGGCCTTGAACTCACACGAGCTGACAAACAACAACTTCATAAGCATCATGAGACTTGTATGTCATCTGTTTCTCTCTAAGATTAATGCTCTGAATATCTATGAGATGTGTACAGATTTCTAGACATTGCACCTCTTATAAGGATCTTCTACAGTTACTTCATATGAAAGTGTTCGTTTAGCTGAACAGCCCTCTCTGCGTTTTAGTGCTAATCCTTAATAATAAGTGAACAACATTTAAGCTAACGTTAATCCCATTCCTAAATAAAATTCTTGCTAAATTCTTCAGTCAGATTATAACGGCTAAAGAAACGCCAGGTTGCGACTCCTCAGGTCTTTTTGCAAACAGGTTACACGCGCATCTCTTTTTGTTCACAAATGCTAAAGAGGTTTAAAATTTATTTGTGTCATTTGGGGGAAAAGTTATATTTTAGGCCAATTAACCTGGCTTGTTTTTAATTAATCTTTTACCCAGGCTAAAAGAGAGAAGAAGAGGAGAGGGAGCACTCATTGCATGGATCAGTTCATGTTCTGCTTTTAGTTTCGAGGTCCAGAAAAGCAGGTTTTCATACTTTTTTGAATGGAAAGCCTAAATCTAGAATGTATGAGGAAAAAATCTGCCACCTGCGCAGTGGTTTAGTTTTAACGGCTCTGTTATCCTCTATTTGAAACCAGTAGATGCTACAGTAAATGTTTTTCCAATGACCAGAATAATATTAGCCCTATTCAGCTGGGATTCTTTTTTCAGGGTGACATCTGTAATAAAATATGTGCCTCTGATTAAAAACTCTTGCCTCTGCATGCCTGTTAATTGCCACAGTATGAGCAAAGTTCGTTTTCCATTAACCCGAATGTCTGTGTCCCATTACAGGATCCCAAATTTTTTTTACAGAAAAAATACACTCCTAATATTTTGGCATATAAGAATTTGGCTTTTTCCTTGCTGTGGCTACTGTAATGGCCAATTTAATCAGACTAATGAGCTTCTAATGAGCTTCCAGTCAAGACAGTATGTAGACGAACAGCTGCTACATAAATACTTTTCCAAAGAACCCATTATTTTGGGATTGTCGAAAATACATGACTAAGTGGAAGGAGCAAAAAAAAAAAAAAAAAAAAACAATGCAGGAAGCAACATTTGTAGAGATGTTTATAAAGTCTGTGATGAAGAGAATAAAACTATTAGATCATGTTTGAGTTATTCTGATTTTTTTTCTTCCCTGATTTGGATGAATCACTGTGCAGCTGTGCAGGCTAAATATACAAATATGAAGAAAATCACAACTGGGAAATCAAATGCTACACCAAAGGCTTGGAATCGTCACTAAGATATGCACGAGCGAAATTTCCCAAAAGTGTGTGTGTGTGTGTGTGTTTGTGTGTGTGTGCGCACTTATTAGTGTAAGCTGTGTGTGAATTAGAAGTCTGGGGAAGACGAGCGAGGGTGTGTGTTCTGTGAAGGATTGTGGGAATTGAAGTCTGTGTTGTGTATGGTAGTGTGTGGTGACAATAGAGTTAAAATACAGAGGGAGCGCACTTTCACAGTTGTCTATTATACATTCGGTGTGGTCATGGTGCTACCAATATGGCGTCCAAAACAGGAAATGATAACCAATGCCAGCATGGGTGGAACAGACAGCTGGCAGTGTACACACACTGTAAAAATTGTATTGACGCATATTTTTTGGCTTTATATGACTATATTAGTAGCAGAAGCTACTGCTGAGCGCTGAGGAGAGAGGGAAAGAGAGAGGGAAGGAGAGAGGGAAGGAGAGAGGGAAAGAGAGAGGGAAGGAGAGAGGGAAAGCGCAGGAGGTTGGCCATGGCTGCTCCTGAGCTCCTGCTGTCCAGTTCTCGAAAAATTAGATCAACTCAATAAACAAAATCTCTGACCTGATTTTAAGAATGATTGGGTGAAACATACTGAGCTCCATGGAAGCTCCTGATGTGTCATTTTAGCTAGAAATCCTGTAGATCTCCAGAGTCGGCTGAATTCGGTGGCTTCTGTCTCAGGGACTGTAAATCGCTGGGCTGGTGTCGCTCGAAAGCTACTGAAGAGCTCCTCAGTTATAACGAGGCACATGTCGCTCACTGCGATCCAGAGCTATCGGGCTATCGGTCACTTCACCAGTGCAGACGATTCCTGCTTTGGTAATGCCAGCAGGCTCGGTATGAAAGAACGCGATCATGTGACCAATGCTCTCTCTCTATCTTTTAACTCTATGGTGGTGACGTGACATGCTGAGGATTCTGGTCTCTGTGAGAGATGTGAAACGCTGCATAAGATGGTGTAACCTCTCCTCCCTTTGTACAACTAATCCCGTCCAAATAGGGTGTATGTCTCGATAAGACACGACTCACCCCTTACTAGTAAAAAATATAATGTCTTGCTTTTTTTCGTGAAAGTTCGACTTGTTTTCGTTTGGTGCTGTCTGTGTGTGAATAAAGAGAATTTAACTAGCTTGCGTAACTATTCTCAAGCTGCTGAGGGTCACTATCACTGAATGAATGAATAAATGAATGAATGAATGAATGAAGGGTTCAGGAAGTCTGAGATTTAAATGTAACTGTGACACCCCTGTCCCCTTCTTGGTGCCCCTTCTCTGATGTGTGTGTGTGTGTGTATGTTTGTGTGTGTGTGTGTGTGTGTGAATCAGCCGCCAAGCAGTGAGCAGGATAGAGCAACAACAGAGGAGAGAGAAAGAAAAA